>NC_047022.1:3718681-3886423 GCF_902652985.1 Pecten maximus | reverse complement strand
AAGACATATATATAGTAAAAAAGACAGACATAGAGACAGAGAGAGAGAGGGAGAGAGAGACAGAGAGAGGTATCAGAAAATCTAATATTTACAGTATGGACTGTAGTCTAACCCTAATGTACCCAGGACAGACAGAATTGCTGGTAAGACAATTTAGGTCTGACTTATAATTAGACCAGCTTTACTGTATATGAATGAAGACTGGCAAGGGAAAGACAAGAGGATTTAAACATGTATTGTCGTCAGCAAGTGTCATCACATATGATTATAGCAATAAAATTTTATTTTGAAATCTTATAGAAACAATAATATGTATTAACTTTGGTTAAATATAACATTACAAAGTATAGCAGTACATAAGAATCTAAGGACAATAATCAGCAAATTGAAGTTCTAAGAGATATTAAGTAATTTTTGCCACTTTTTCCATTCATTTTGAAAATTTTCCTTATACTTGTCCCCTTTACCCATTGCAATATATTTTTGTGTAACATAATGATCTTTAATAGTTTTTTTGAGACCAGTCAAAGATCAATTATTTTGTAGACACCTTGTTGAATAAATATACTGTTTAATAATTAAAATGATTGTACTGTCTATTGGTGTTCTTATTCCATCTTGATTATATAATCCAAAAATAAAAGTTTCCTTATTATATGCGAAAGGTATCATTAAAGAATCTAATAAAAACTCAAAATTTTGTAACATAACTTGCACCTTATCACATTCCCAAAGTGTATGTTCTATTGTTTCAATGTCAGTTTTGCACCAGTAGCAATACGGATTTTCTGCTATTCCTGCCTTAAATAGAAATGAATTTGTTGTTAAGATGTGTTGATTAATTCTATATTGTAGCCACTGTAGTTTTGAATTTTTGGTTATATAAAATGGCAATTTGTATATTTTCCTCCATGTTTCATTATCAAAGTTGAAGATATCCCATTTTTTTCTTCCAGTGGATATTATGTTATTTTTACTGAGTAAATAGTAAAAGTCTTTTGTTCCCTTTTTACTGCGAAAAAGAATTTCCATATCAATTGGTATAAATGGGTATATAGGAGATGATAGTTCCTGTTTCTGAATATGTTTTCTAATAGCTGAGATAAGTCCTTGATATTTAAGGATGTTTGTATTAATATCAAAGACTCGTTGAAATTCTTCGAAGGAGTAAAATGAATTATTGTTTTTGTTTATTAAGTCACTAATTACAATAATTCCTTTATTGTACCAATCTTGATAAAAAATATTCTGATTATCTACTTTAATTAATTTATTATACCAAATTGGTGTTTTAGCCAACATATCTGGGGATTCATATAAATTGTTTTTGTTAGAGAGTTTTATCCATGCTTTAAAGACATCTTTCCAGAATAGATTTTTACATTTATTGTGACATATTGAGATATATTCCATCCCACAGTTAGCCATAAGGTGATCATCAGCAAAAGATCTAAGAATTAACTGCCATTTACTTGAACTTGTAAAAAGTCTCCTTAACCATGTTAGCTTCAAAGATTCAATAAATGACTTCACATGTAACATTTTTAGCCCCACATCAATGTATTTTTTAATAGTTACATCTCTTTTCACCTTATCTATTTTACTTTTCCAAAGAAAACAATACAATTCTGTGTTTAATTTTTTCAGGAAATTCTCATCTGGATTTGGCAAAGAGATAAAGAGATGATTGAACTGAGAAATTAATAAAGCCTTTATAATATGAATTCTACCGATTGGAGTTAAGACTCGTCGTTCCCAAATTCTAATAAGTGCCTTTAACTTTACTAATTTCTTATCATAATTTAGTTTAGGTATTCGATGAAGGTCAACATGAAATTCAATTCCTAAAAGTGTAAATGTTTGATTTCCCCACTGTAGATTCAGTTCAGGGTAGACAACTTCATCACTATATTTTTTGCTTCCAATCCAAATAGCCTGGGTTTTAGATACATTTATTTTCAATCCTGATATTTTTGCAAAAGATTTTAATTCATCAATAGATTCTTTAAGGGATTCTCTGTTCCATCCAAGATCAGTGAAGTGTCATCAGCATATTGAGACAGTAAAATAGGAATATTATCAACATCAATACCTTTTATATTATTATTATTCCTTATTCTAATAGCTAAGATTTCAGCACACATTGTAAATATGTATGGTGCAATTGGGTCCCCCTGCCTACAGCCTCTCTCTATTTCAAAAAATGGAGACAGATTTCCCCCTTGATTAATCGCTGAGCTTGAATTGTTTTGTAGAACCTTCACCCATTTCTTAATATCTTTCCCAAATTTAAAAAAATCGAGAACTTTATCAATAAACTTCCAGGAAACAGAGTCAAAAGCCTTTTCAAAATCAATAATCAACAACATTCCAGGTATATTTTTATCTTCTGCATATTGCATAATATCATAAACAATTCGAGTGTTTTCCCCAATATAACGTCCCGAGATGAAACCTGTTTGATCAGTATGAATTAATTAGTTCAAAACTATTTTTATTCCATTAGCTATTGATCCTGATGCAATTTTATAAATAATATTGAGTAAAGAAATTGGTCTCCAGTTTTTAAGATATTGTCGAGGCTTATCTCCCTTAGGTATACATGTTATTATGCCCTGTCTTTGTGTAATTGATAATTGACCCTGATTGAACCCATAATTAATTGATCTGACTATAAAAGTACCTAACTGTTTCCAGAAGCATTTAAAAAATTCCACAGTGAACCCATCAGAGCCTGGGCTTTTATTATTTTTCATAGCTTTTAAAGTATTTGATGCTTCATTAAGAGTAATTATACCTTCTAATTTGTTAGATTGTGCCTCTGTTAATTTTGGAATATCAATATCTTTTAAAAAATCACCTAGGTGAATATCCTCTATAGAATGATCAATTGTATACAATTTTTTATAAAAATGTTTTACCTCATCAAGAATTTCTGCTTGTTTAGTTATTTTATCACCATTTTCTTTCTCTATCATTGGTATTAACTTTGAGGTGTAATTTCTGTTTTCTAAATTTAAGAAATAATGTGTTGGTTTTTCACCCTCTTCTACCCATTTAGCTCTAGATCGAATTAAGCTACCTTTTAATTTATTCAATCTTATATTTTGTAATTCTTGTTTTTTTTCATTCATCCTGTCTATTTCAACCTCATTGCTGGAGTTTTTTTTCATTTATTCACGTACCGTTATATAACGGCGTTATAAACTGGTGTTAATCGACAAAGTGCCGATTAATTGAGTTCTTTTTCTAATAAATATGACGATGTCTGTCATTCTCGTAATAATATATAGCACTTTTCGTTGTTCACATACAGATACCTTCACGCTCTTATCTGTTTCATTAGTATTTATTTAGGGTAGTCGGTTGCTCTAGCACGATTTATAGATCAAGTGTTATTGTTCATGCTTCAATATTGGAATTCTTCAGTGTTTTGAGCATATAGAGACAGACAAACGTTAATAGACGAATGCAATGGATCGTTTTTTATTAAACTGATTATTAACAGTTGATTTCCAAAGACATAATATATAGTTAGAATTTTTCGGTTGTACATGCAAGTTTGTAGATTCAACACTGTGGTAAAACCACCGTCCTCGTCATTGCCATGACAACTGATCCAAGCTGTGATCACGAATGCACTGACAACGTGAAAGTTGATGTCTTATGCGCATCATATATATTTTTTTTCGTAAAACTACGTTAACACCTCATATTGATTGAGGTTGTTTTACCATACCTGATCAATTGAAATACAAGATATTTAACAAAAACACAAAAAAGAAGCCTTCGTCAGACAGTGCAGACACAACGTGGGACCTGTAAATAATGTAACGTCATCGAAAAGTAAGGTTACGACAAAGTAAAACAATGTATAATTTACATGTATAGACATATGAGCAACAGAATGTGAATGCGCAGTCATACAACCTACATTCGCAGTCATAATGTCAATGTTTGGTGCGACGCAGACATTACACAGACGCTGCATTGTTCCAACAAGGTTAATGAAAATGACCAGGATTGCCGGAACAAGTATAAACTAATATATGTGGGCAGCTTAGCAATCGTCATTAGTTTATATGGCAATTAACATAGCAGACGGTTAGTTTCGTCCAATACATGCTGCATTGTCACATAGTATATTTCTATCCTAAACCATCTCACATGATCTAAGCTGTGATATCGCCCATGAGCAGAGCTAATAGGCCGTTAGTCAAAATCGACTGCCAAATATTGCGGTGAAAGGTCTATTCGACATGATGAGGACTTTATGGTGGACCGCTTTCTCAGTGTTGTATTGCTGTTACGCAGGTAAAAACTACATTTGTTATTGTGTTCTTATTTAGTTTTATGTTTCAATTATTTTGCTGCCCAAAGCCAGACACTAGGTTTCAAAATATTTGAAGCATCTTTTGAACATCAAATGTAACCATTCATAGGGCAAAGAGGTGTTTAAAGATTTGACACAGATTCTATTTAAGGTACTTCTTTACCGATACAGTTTTCTGGGTCTATATTTCTACGTGGACCATGTTTTAATTTTTTAGAATCTATTTTCTAGATCGCTTTCATGTCTCAGCTTGCTTAACAGTTCATCCAATATTTAATTCAAAAGTTTTACAGAATGGGACGCGACATTAACCCACATGCGCAGTCATACTGTAAGTGTTTGGTGCGACGCAGACATTACAGACACCGCATTGATCCATCAAGGTTAATGAAAATGCCCAGGATTGCCGGAACAAGTATAAACTAATATATGTGGGCAGCTTAGCAATCGTCATTGGTTTATATGGCAATTAACATAGCAGACGGTTAGTTTCGTCCAATATATGTTGCATCATCACAGAGTATATTTTTATCCTAAACCGTCTGACATGATCTAAGCTGTGATATCGCCCATGAGCAGAGCTATTAGGCCGTTAGTCAAAACCGACTGTCAATTATGGCGGTGAAAGTTCTACCTGACATGATGAGGACTTTATGGTGGACCGTTTTCTCAGTGTTGTATTGCTGTTACGCAGGTAAAAACTACATTTGTTATTTTGTTCTTATTTTGTTTTATAGTTCAAGTATTTTGTTGCCCAAAGCCAGATACTAGGTTTCAGGATATTTGAAGCATATTTTGAACATCAAATATCCGAAAGGATAATGCGGATAATAGTCTTCATCGGTATGAGATTAAATATTCATGGGAATCAGTTGAATTAAATCGTTATCCAAAACCATAGGTATTCAAATATCCAGGTAGGTATATGCCCTGTTCTGTTGTTAAATTAGTAAATGGTCATTTTGTCCTAAAAAAAGAATGAACAGCTGTATGTTATCTGTATCATCATAATTCGGCCTATACTGTATCACTTGATCATTTACATTTAATTGTATAATTTTCCTATTAACATAAAAAAAAACGCATTGTTTTGCATTTTACACAACTTATGTTCGGTATGATTCAGTTCATGGTACCTTATCAAGTCGCGTCATTTCTAACGTCGCACTGAACAAGCCTACTTCCCAATCATCGACCTATCACCCTTCCTCTCTGGCTGTGGACGGAATCATCAACCCTCCAACCTGTATGTCTACCTCGGGGACTGGCTATCAGTGGTGGCAGGTTGACCTCGGATCAGTGTACACGATAACAAACGTTACCATTCAAAGCAATATTGGTAAACGTACGTACCCGGTATTAATTTTTGTCATGGAAATAGTCGAAAAACATGATATATATATATATATATATATATGTATATTATTTAGTTGATTTTCAATTGATAAACATAGGTATTCATAATATTCTCACGGAAAAAAGTTATATTACATATCATATAGGTATTGGTGATCTTGCATGAGTGAAATATAACAGCTCCCTTAGTAGACTCTTAAAACAGATTGAAGCGAATGCATTATTCAGTTCCTTTACAACTAAGTTATCTCTGCAATATTCGTAACAACATCAATTCATCACAAAGATTCGGAAATTGCACTGTCATCATGCGATTCCCAGAAATTAACAACTAGAATGTCTATTGTTTTAACGCAATGTTTGTTGTCACCAATAATATGGCACTAATTGTATAACATGCAAGTTGCAGAGACGACTTTTTGTTCTAGGATCTCGATAGCCATCGATTCTAATGTAGTGCAGAATTACAGCCCATTTTGAACGATAATTTTTTAAAGCGAGTTTGAGTTGTTGTAAACATCCTGATTGATTGTTTATTGCCTCAGCCGTTTCATCCTGTCTATATTTAATGTAGAATATATGATTAATGAAAGCGCCATAAGTTTGTATATAACTCTTGATATTGTTTATTGTTTTAGCCAACGGATTGAGAAATTTCACTTTAGAATTGTCCGAAACGAACACATCTGACGTGACAGGTCATCTATTAGATGTCATTTTGTGCTACAACTACACCGCGTCACAAGTTACCGATCATCACATCATCACTTTACCATGCCCACGTGACACGACAGGCCGTTTTCTAAGGATCTCTAAAATGGTTGAAATCCTTGACGACGCTTTGACCTTCTGTGAGGTGCTTGTTGAAGGTACTTTCCATGCACCATTTTACTTATAATGATCGGTGTTATACAAAAAAAAAATTATTCAGAGTTTATTACATGATTAGCAAAAGACAATAAAAAAAATCGTCAATATGTAAAACGTGTGTGCACACAATGCTATTCTAAATATTTCTGACAATGATGGCTATGATGTCATGCCAAATTTAACTGAAAGAGAGTCTGACATTAAAAGTACGATTCGCTCATAGTCGGTTTTATGTAAACAACAATAGAATGGTAGAGAACATATTTATGAAAAGAAATAGATAGTTAACTGCTTCTAGGTTGATAGAGACGATACGTTGAACGTTGTAGTAATTGTAGTTCATTATTTGAGCTAGTGGCTACAAAATGAATTCTTAGTTAACAACAAAAAAGAAAAAGAAATATTGTGGTATAAGTTCATCTTAGGTTTTTGGTTGTTGCTGTTTTTTAAGTGTTGCAATAGCATTCGTAAGACATTTCCATTATGTAATTTAGTATTCAGGGATGAATGCAATTTGGCTGACATAACATTAGATAAGCCGACAGCCCAGTCGTCCATGGAAGAGAACGCAGGAAAGGCTGTGGACGGAAATCTCAATCCAGACTTCTGGGCTTCATCCTGTACACACACGGACCACGCAGACAATCAACCGTGGTGGCTCGTGGACTTGGGAGGTGTCTATAGTATTAACCATGTCTCAGTTCAGAATAGATTACTGTTTGGTAAGCAAGGGATTTGATACAACGTATAGTCAAATAATATACAACATACCGATAGCGGAGGATTGCACAAATTGTTATAGATATACAAATATTCATTTCTTTTATTTTTTCAGATAAAGTGTCAATGTAAATGAACGGTTCGATACCATATACTGATTATCACAAAATGTCGTCTGAATGATGCGTTAAAAGACATATTCATATATGCATGTTGTTTTCAACAATAAAATGATATTCTTTTGTACTCAAACTATAATCTAAATCTTTAAATTAGAAAAAATAGGTGGAATAAGACATTAATCAATGTGTGACATTTGTTTATGATTTTTTTAATAGCTGACCGCCTGAAAGATTTCATTGTAGAAATATCAAAGATGAACGTCATTGGATCAAATGGCCATCTTAAAAACAACACGGTTTGCTATAATTACACTGAAGCACACGTGCCTTCAGCTGAATTAAAGACTCTAGCTTGCTCCACTGAAACTGTCGGCCGCTACCTCAGGATCTCAAAGTCATCTGGTAGTTTAACTCTTTTTGAGGTCATTGTAGAAGGTTAGTGCAGAAAAAAATTAAAAAGGTTTATATATTGATCAATACTTTCATACACGAGCAACATGTGACATTTTGAGTTATATCATGTCACATATAATTAGAAAGGTGAATAAGGGGCTGCATCTATGTGAATTGAATAATGGCTACCACATGTGGTGTTGAGGGAGTATATTGCTTCCATCAATGATAGCATCCATGCAATTCTTATATTGATATAAGATATATGTACATTTATCATAATTATTTTCGATCATAAACGTATCAAGGTATCTTTATTGTAATCAGAAGTAATTGTTAATTGTCCTTTGCATATAAAGGGATTATTCTTAACTTGAATGGGTTTTTTTATTACATGTAAATAAACGTTGTCTACACTTTCAGGTAAACAGGTCTCTTGTCTTGACACTGCCTGTCAAAAGATGCCAACGATAAAACAACGTGACGACCAATCTCTGACAGAGATCGTAAAGGAGTTGAAAAAACTGATGTCCGGAACCGGAAGTAGGTGTAATTTTAGGAGAAAATGGATCGGTGGAGGATGGTATTGGTCTGTGTGGTTCCCAACATACTGATCGGATCTGGCAAAATAATAGAGCATTTCATTTCAACTTTGACACGAATTACACCGATAACGACGACAAGAATTTCACTGTGATTACAACAATGATTACACTCTAACTTTGACAGTAACACCTATAACACTACAACAGTTATTACACTCTTACTTTGACAGTAACACATATAACGCTACAACAATAATTACACTCTAACTTTGACAGTAACACCTATAACACTACAACAATGATTACACTCTTATTGTGACAGTAACACCTATAACGCTACACCAATGAGTACACTCTTAGTTTGACAGTAACACCTATAACACTACACCAATGAGTACACTCTTACTTTGACAGTAACACCTATAACGCTACACCAATGAGTACACTCTAACTTTGACAGTAACACCTATAACGCTACACCAATAATTGGGTTATAGTGTGTCAACAACAATGATTACTTCCAAACAGCGACAGGAATTGCATTACAATGCAAAAATGCCAGTTGATGCTGTAACATAAAAACAACAGTTCAAGTGCATCCGGCGAGGAATAAATTCAAACAAAAATTAGGATTGCACCGGTGGTGGCTACAATTACTACACCGTTACAGTGACTATTGCTTTTGGCATGATTTAAATTAAACAGCGACAAAAACTACACCGTGAGAGGGATTACACTTCAAAATCGACAGGGTTTGCACCGCGACAAGGATTGTACTAGGGACAACGACTGGGATTACACTGAGATAGCGAAATGGATTACACTGAAATAGTGCCAATAATTATACTGCAAATCAGGAAAAAATATAATATGACAGCGACAAGGATTACACTATTAAACTGTAACTGACAGAATAAACAAAACAGTTACACAGTAACAAGGACTTAAATATTTCAGGGTAACAAGGAATAATGTGTTACACAGTAATAAGGATTTAAATGTTACACGGCAACAAGGATTAAAATGTTACACAGCAACAAGATTAAAATGTTACACGGTAGCAAGGATTAAAATGTTACACGGTAACAAGGATTAAAATGTTATACGGTAACAAGGATTAAAATGTTACACGGTAACAAGGATTAAAATGTTACACGGCAACAAGGATTAAAATCTTACAGAGTAACAAGGATTAAAATGTTACACGGTAACAAGGATTAAAATGTTACACGGTAACAAGGATTAAAATGTTACACGGTAACCAGGATTAAAATGTTACACGGTAACAAGGATTAAAATGTTACACGATAACAAGGATTAAAATGTTACACGGTAACAAGGATTAAAATGTTACACGGTAACAAGGATTTAAATATTACACAGCAACAAGGATTAAAATGTTACAGAGTAACAAGGATTAAAATGTTACACGGTAACAAGGATTAAAATGTTACACGGTAACAAGGATTAAAATGTTATACGGCAACAAGGATTAAAATGTTACACGATAACAAGGATTAAAATGTTACAGAGTAACAAGGATTAAAATGTTACACGGTAACAAGGATTAAAATGTTACACGGTAACAAGGATTAAAATGTTACACGGTAACAAGGATTAAAATGTTACAGAGTAACAAGGATTAAAATGTGACAGAGTAACAAGGATTAAAATGTTACACGGTAACAAGGATTAAAATGTTACACGGTAACAAGGATTAAAATGTTACAGAGTAACAAGGATTAAAATGTGACAGAGTAACAAGGATTAAAATGTGACAGAGTAACAAGGATTAAAATGTTACACGGTAACAAGGACATAAATGTTACACAGTAGCAAGGAATGAAATGTTATACGTTAACAAGGAAAGCATATATTGGTGATTCCCCGAAACTAGTGCGGTGATAATACATGCTACTGTTTTCTAGATCAATGATAAATCATGTAAACCATCTTATCGCGGATATTTAAGTACATTTTGCGTTCTTTGCAATTGATACGCATTTTTATATTAGTGCTTAGTATACGAGGGTTGATTAATATGTTGTGAGCCTTGTATTGAAGGAGGTATTCAAGGATGTTCCTATATTCTGACTATATAGGGCAGTGTACTAGTCTCATTTGGTTAACTTATATCGACGAGGTAGCACTTTAAAGTAAACAAGACAGGCGGCTTTTGCAAAATGGACAAAACAGGTTAGGGTAAGGATAGGGTGAAAAAGTCTGTCATTGCTATATCTGCCGTTCACGATTGCGGCTTTAAATTGAATGAGAATTCGCCTTTTTCATCCGATCTCGCTCTATCAGATATTCATTTATTTCCAAAACCAAAATTAACTATTTAAGGCACCCTTACCCTATCATGCAGTGGATGACTTTATGAACAGCCAAGAAAAGTAGTTCTATAAAAGTGGCATTGAGGCCCTTAAACACCGCTTGCAAAAGTGTATAGATACTGAAGGGGATTATGTCGAAAATAATTGAATACAAAATGTATGACCGACAAAATTTATCTCCTTCAATATATGAGGCCCATAAAATATAAATCAACCCTCGTATACCAGTTTCTACTCCTTATCGTGTTAGCATATATGTATACATGTTCAATTTGTACCATTGATTTCAGTTTAAAGTCCATTTCGTAAGTGTTATTCATATACGACCCGAACTTATTGCTTACATTTTTATCGTAATGCAATCAGTACTGTATCATATTCATGTTTTCAATATAATAAGTATATATGTTGACATATTGAAGAATTTAATCCTAAAAAAAAAGAAATGAAGAAAAGAAACAGATCTACAAACCGCATAATTACATTTTTCGTTAGGGACTTGGATCAGTTGAAAAATCATTAAAAAAAAAACTATTTGCTCATTTAGTTTTGTTAATCCTATATGTAAATTATTGTAAGTCCTATATGTGAATGAGCCATTGAAAATATACCATACACGTAAGCGTAAATTGGTTGCCTGCGAAGAATAGCAGACTGTCGATCACAGTCACGCATCAAACGCCAAGTATCGATCATACTTTCCGACTGCTGCCGCGAAGGCAAAGGAAAAAGGAAGTCAAATTGCAATATCATCCCCGACTCCCAAAGTCAATGAGGGTCTGTTAGACAAAACCAAAACAAGCGTTAAACACGAAAAGCCAACATGTATTGACAGGGAGAACTTCTTTTTTGTATTTGAAAATCTAACCCGTTCTTTTATGTTTTCCTTTAGGATGTAACTTTGGCCCGCGCAAAGTTATTTCACGTTCTATTTTGATATGTAGCCTGGTGAATTTAATATGTATTACCAGAAAGATCGAGAGGCTTATTTCTACAAATGTACTTGAAGATATCAGTGTACATTAGAAATGTCCTATTCTGAAAAATAAGGCAAAAGTTTTAGACATGTTAGCATAGCCATTCAACCCTAAACATTAACTTTAATAAAGTATATATATTTGCAATCTATACAACATTCGCAATTTTGATAAGCTGTGATGGCCAAGTTAACTTAATTTGAATGGGTTTTATTCCAGGCCATACATCGGTAACCATTTAAAAACATACCCTTAAAAATGCTAAATATCATGATATTCGACCCAAAATGACACAATTCCCTACAAAATATTTTTAGTGAAACATATTTGAAATTATATAAATCGTATATCTTCACCATTAGGTTTTTCCCGCTATCTTACCTTGTTGTGACGTACCTCTTTTGCTGTAGACAAAACTTAATTTCCTGCGTAAACACACTTTCAGAAAATCCGGAAAATTAAAATCCGGAATCAATTGATCTATTTGAGTTTTAACAAATATAAATCCTGTATATACTACTTTATAAATAATATACCAATATTGTGAAAATACATTTGTGTCATTTTTATGCATATCATCATACAGGATTTATTTACTAAAAAATGTGGTGTGTTATCTTATTGTATTGGAGACAAATAGCACATATCTTTCCCTTTTCATATAAATGTGCTTATTTTATGTTGTTGCTTTTGTATCGCTATATATATCAGATGCATATTAGACTGGTAAGAACTGACAGTTTAGAGAAACCCACTCTGTAGCAATCAAATATATATTTACATCGATTGGTGTATAATAGCGGCCTCAAATTTATTCTGACTACGTGATTTACTACACATTTTGTTAACTAGTTTGGGTGTCAGTCCAATGTATATTGAACCATTTGAATAACTATGATTAAGAAATGCCACCATTTTATTACCAACGAAAGGTATCTGATGAGGTGTCGCGGTAATGTTACATTGTAATTTCCTGTATTTGCCTAAAGCACCATATGTATGCATGGACGACTTGCATTAACTTCGAGAATGTCTATACATGAGTTTATTTTGGTGTTTCATGATCAATGTAAATTACCCAAGCGTAGCTTCTGTATCTTGTGCATTTATAATTAATTCATTAAAGTTATCCTTGTGATTTGAAAGGCTGATCATTTCATTTTTTTCACACTATGCTGGCGGACATTTGTATGATAGACAACCGATAATACCGTACAATGTTTATCCAGACAAGCACAATTTTCGCTTTACGCAATTAAAACTGGGCTATCTTTTTTTCTATCTATGAGTAATACTAAAAGTGTTATAGACATAAAACAAGAGGCACAATGCGCCTGTATCACTCACCTGCTACTGATATACACGTCATTTACGCGGATGCTAAGCTGAATTTCATTTTCAATATTGGAGTAGATTTTGTCGCTCTTTATTTCAACATGACCTTGACCTATATCATGATTCTTACACTCTTGTTTACTCAGGCAAAAATTACCGAACACATGCGACATATTTTACCTTGATATCAAGTCAAGGTTGTCCATTTGAACAAACTTGGTATACCTTAATCCAAGCAATATGACTATTACCATTAGACAAATGTCATTTTACCATTATCATTACCTTAAACCTTTTGTATGTAATTATCATTACCTTAAAACTTTTGTAGGTCATTGTCATTCATTTGCACAAACAATGCAGCCACCCGTTGTTCATTCATGCTTAATGTTTATTATTAGCGTCTGTTGATGTTTGAGAATAAATCGCAGATCTGACATTTGTGACTTTGAATATAGGTCAAGGTTATGTATTTAAATAAGCTAAGTCGCCCTTAACCGGAATGTGGTACAAGCCTTGTTATCAGTGTTTCTACAATATTTTTGAAATATTTCTTTTTATTCTATTTAGTTTACAGGGATGAATGCCATTTGGCTAACACAGCATTAAATAAACCGGCAATTCAATCGTCTATGCAGGCGAATGGGGTCGCAGGAAGAGCCGTGGACGGGATTCTTAATCCAGACTACAGTGGAGCTAGCTCATGTACACACACACTACACGGACAATGAACCATGGTGGCAGGTGGACTTGGGAGTGTCTATAGTATCGAGCATGTCTCTGTTCAGAATAGATTAAACCTTGGTATGAAATTGTTAAACCTATAATCAAATAATGTATAACAAAATAATAGCGCAATGCTTTACATAAGTATATATATGTATAAGTGCGATTGAAGGTGTGGCCGTGGGTGTATATTTGTATCTTAAATTCTACTTCATACGTAATATCCCAATTACTCTAGCTAATCATCCAATGACAGTCTTGACACAATAAATATACTATGCATGTCTTTACAGTTTCTTTTACATAATGTATCAGCGTTATTGTAATGCAACGGTTTACGGGCATATACTGAATAACGCATTATTCGGTGTGAATGATGACTAAATGAGCCATCATTACCATACAACGATTAACGATTAACTTTTATCATATTGAACTAAAACAATGTGTATAATAGGTAAATTTAAATCATTCAAACAAAAAAATAGAATAAGTGAGTTCTATCTCATTTGTTTTCTTACTTGTTTTAACAGGTAAACGGCTCAAAGATTTTTTAGTGGAAATATCAGAAACGAACGCTATTGGGCCGAATGGTCATCTGATAAACAGCAAGCTGTGCTACAATTATACTGAAGCTCACGTACCTTCTGCTGAATTAAGGGCCCTGACTTGCCAGACTGACAGTTTCGGCCGCTACCTCAGGATCACAAGGTCATCCAGTTTTTTGACCCTGCGCGAAGTCATCGTCGAAGGTAATGATTGAAATTCTTTAAGTGATTCATCTTTTGATAATACTTTTTATGCACGATCCATATTTAATAGTTTGAGTGATGTTATTTGTCCGATACATACAATAATATTTACATAATAACAATGGTTTACACTGGTCGTGAGGGAATAGGTGTGTTGCTTGCATCCATGACAGTTCTCGTCTGGTTGGCGATGCTTTTTCAGTTGACATTATTGTATCGTTTTCAAAAAAGTTATATATGCAACAATAATTATGAAAATTAATGACTTCCCGTCATGCATTCACCCGGAACCCTATGTGTTCCTAAAATGCAAGTGTCTCTATCACAAACAAAATGATTATACTATTATCAGATATAAGGTTTAAATATGCAGAAAGGATTTAATTGCGATTACAGGTAAACCGGTTTCTTGTCTCGACACTACATGTCAAAAGATGCCAACGATCAGACGACATGATGGCCAATCAATGGTGGAAGTCGTTAAGGAGTTGAAAAAACTGATGCCCGGAAACGGAAGCAGATGCAACATTCAGAGGAGATGGGTCGATGGAGGATGGTATTGGTCTGTGTGGTTCCCGACTTACTAAGTACTCGGCAATTCTGACACATCATTGCTCTTCGTCAGTGACAAGCATAACCTGAACTGCTGACAGCGACTTCAACTACACTTCGACAGTAACAAGGATTAATTACACTGCGAGAGAGACGCGGATTTAATAACATTAAAACAGCGACAACGGAATTACTGCACACAAGATGATTTACACTTTGATAAAGAAACGAAAATAGTCTTTATCATAGCAACAATGATTAAATGTAGTCGATAAACAAGAATGCAGAAGCATATGATTGTCTACACCTGCGCGCGCTTCTTCAAAACAGTTATCTATCTATATTGGAACTCGCAATTAATATTGTTCCTTTGAACAACGTTTTGTAGGTCTCACAGAACTAATTCAGGCTATCAGCCGGTCTTTAACCTGAACCAAGTCCCTGAAAAAATGTGTATCAGGATGACTGTGTTCCAAGTACTGGTGTGCTTTGATATGCTACCAAACCTATCCAATCATATGTTTCTTCTGTTGAGAAATTTTCAAAATTTAATTTGATATAAATTTTACAACATTTAAACTTCTATTAAGCGATTAGTGGAGTCATTGGTAAAAACATATGGTGAAATAATTAGTTGTGCGAGACCTTGTATAAAGCTCGTGAGAATTCATTCTGGCAAATAGCATATCTATTGGAAGGCTTTGATGTTTTAAATGATTATTACCCTTCTCTCAATGGATAAGTAAATGCAATAGTAGAAAGATACACAGTATAAATGAACTAAGCAAGAATGTTGTGTAGTCGAACGAAAATCATCTAACAACATTAGAGTAAAAAGCGAACAATGAAATGTTATTAATTGTAGTCTTTTAACCCATTTTTTTGTTTAAAATACTAACTTTATTGTTTGTTTGGTTATCTGCGATGATACGCCGTAATAACTTCTTGGGATATCAGTTACTTTGTTAGTACGTGTCCCTTTGTGTCATTAAGCTCCGAATAATTATTTTATTACTGCCAACGGAGAAACTAACAAAAGGTTTTGAGAGATGTAGTTTGAGGATGGCTACGGAGAAGTTTGATGATGGACATTGTGATAGCATTTTGGGAAATATTCTCCTTTGGCAGTTTAGAGTCGGACGTGTTTGATGGTAATTGATATACCTTCTGGACACGAAGTTACCTATATTTACCGCTTATTTTTTTTAGCTTATAGCCTTGTGATTTGACCTAGATATGTATTGCGGGGTTCATCGATAAAGCAGAAGAGGCTAACTCGTCCGTGGCAACTTTACATATTATCCTCGCACCTTTTTCATGAGTCTGTTTGCAACTTATTTTCTATGTTGTCATTGTTTTACATATTTTCAGCTTGAAATATTGTTTTGTTAATATCATTGGTATAATCATATTTTTGAATATACAAGGACAACATTTTGAATCATTCATTGCACTTCACATATTAAACTTGTATTTTGGTTAAATTTAGCTTCATTTTGTTGTGTGTATGTGTGCATTCATATTTATTTATAGGTGAGCCGCGGTTACCGAGGGGTTAAGGTGTCCCAACACTTTATCACTAGCCCTCCACCTCTGGGTTGCGAGTTCGAAACCTACGTGGGGCAGTTGCCATGTACTGTCCGTACTCCGGTGGTTTTTCTCCGGGTACTCCGACTATCCTCCTCATCTAGAACCTGGCACGTCCTTAAATGGCCCTGGCTGTTAACAGGACGATAAACAAAAGCAAACTAATTATAGACGGAGATCGGAATATTATCATTAAATCATAAACAGCTTACTTTCCTTCCACCCCCTTGGTACCTATAGGAACGATCGGTTATCTTCAATAACATATTTTCTTTATGCAATGATGTTTTTCACACTTTTCTCAGGTCAATAAATTCATATATCGACCATACCAGAAGACTATAACGGTATAGTATAACGGATAATATCTCTACTGTTATAGACTGTGGTACTTATAACCATTATTATCAAAGCACCTACATTTAACATTGTAAATAATGTATAGGAAAGTTTTTAAAAGAAAAATCTTTGCACCCGCCGACACATAGCCTCGTCATTCAGGCTCTAGCTAATATATGTGTAAACAGTAAAATCAATGATGTCAGACGTCCATTAGTGCCAGCCATGCAATAAGGTTACACTGTCGTCTACGAAACTCACAGAATATAATGTCAAGGCTACATTAATTTACATCCAACATATTTAGATGTGGTGACCTTGATAGGAAGATTCCAACACAGATAAATAGCATAGGGTATCATATATTAACGTGTCTTTTCAAGAAAAAGTTTGTTTAGAATAGACAAAATGCCCATTTCATTCGTCATAATTGAAATTCTGCCACCTTGTCGTGGAATCATTCAGATGCACACATAATGTAGGATACTGAGTCCCTTTCCCTATTGATTTCCATTGCTACTGTTTTTATTGACAATTTACCGTCATATAAAACATGGAGGACAGTTCATAAATGCTTGACACAGAATCATTACATTAAGCGGTAATATGTATATACCCGACACATACTTTATATCACGCCCATTTTTATTGATTTTTTATTCTTGTCAATTTACCGTATTTTAACACATAAACGGCAGTGTGTAAATACGCGACACATATTTTTTATCACGTATGTTGTGGCTGATTGGTTGTCAATTCACCGTAGTAAACACTAAAATAATCGTGTATATATAGCGTACATATATTTTAATTCATGATTTGATTTAAACATATTTTATTGTATCTTAATATATACATGGGAATTGGGCACAAGTTATCAAACTTATATTAAGCCCTTTCCCTATATAATTTTACATACATATAATACATTTATTTTTACAAGATTACATATATTTACATATTTGAGAGAGAGAGAGAGAGAGAGAGAGAGAGAGAGAGAGAGAGAGAGAGAGAGAGAGAGAGAGAGAGAGAGAGAGAGAGAGGGGGGGGGGGAGGGAGAGAGATAATGAAGATATAATTTAAAAAAATAATAATAATTATGACTATAGATTATCAAATGAATAAACAATTCAAGTGAACTATTCCAATAAACTATTCCGATGCAGATATCCGATAGGCGATTTAATTCATGTTAATTTTTACTGATCGACGAGTCGCTTTACAGTAATAGAACACATATATCACTGTGTATACACCAGACAAATACTTTATCATCATGGCTATAGTTATTGAACGTCTTGGTAGTTTTCATTAATTTAAAAATGAGTCGGCGATGTGTTTTATGGAGTTATGAATGCTTTACTAGTTTACATTGCTATAGTCAACAGTTTTGTATTTGGAAAGGGAGTTATCGTTGCCAATCTTAAATGTCTTGCACTGTTTAAGCGTTATAGAAATGCTTGTGAATCGTAGGTTTTTCGGCATAACCGTATAATATTCTTTTGGCCCCGGATATAACGCGACAGGTGGCGTTACTGGTCAAGATCAAGTATGTGATTGGTCAATGTAGCGGTAAATGCAAAATGCAGATATACAGTTAAAAACGAAACAAAGTTAAGATGGAATGCAGGCTGAATAAGTGGATGTATCTTTTCATATGGCACATTAATAATATTATATTCCTGATTCAAATGCTTATTAATTCTGATTATCACCAAAAATGATTCAAACTGATCTCATGTTGTTATCTGTGCTGAAAAGCATGAGTTCGTTGATTTGTTTCGCCAGCAGTTTTGCATTATAACCACCAGCATTAAAACTATGCCGTTTTTTTTAAAGATATTTCTTGTTTTCGTGTATTTATTGTTGACGATATGTGCAAAAGCAACATGTAAAGGAGAGCTGAATGAATTCCGTTGAATTATTAATTGCTGTTATAAGATCAGTAGTTGACAGTGTTGATCTTGTTCACCACTTAATTTTAATTGTGCATTATCTCTCTACGTTTCCTTTATCAATAAATAATGTTTTGAACTTTGCTACAATGTTTTCATCTTTCTGTTACACCTATATCATGGTTTATTCATGGTTCAGGAGACATGGTATAATTGATTATAACGTAGGCGATATTTAAGCAATGAACAGTGGTTTTAATGTTGTTATAGTCGATATGGCAGCAAGATGTATGGTGGGCAAATTGCATGGGAACCCGTTAGGGTTTCCATGCTACATTATATCGGAATATATATCGGGAATCAAACATTTAATATTGTATCTAAAAGCTATTATAGTAAATGTAAAAAGCTATCAATTAATATTCTTAATTTAACCAATCGTATCATGTTTGAATTTTGTCAAGGAAGAAAGTCTCAATTCTACTTGCAAATTTATTCCAAGTCTGGCTTCCTTGAACATAAAAGTGCTTGGACTAAATTGTGGTATGGTGTCTCGGTACCCTGATAGAATATCTGGACGCTTGTCTAGTACATGTATTACATCAGATTGATTACAGAGATATTCTGGAACAAATTTGTGTATACATTTGTACAAAATAACACCAATTTTGAATTTAATTTAATCACTAATTGGTAACCGCCTTAGAAATTAGAACAGTTTTGCGCATGTTTTATCATACAGAGTATTCCAACAGTGATCTTGGAGCTTGATTCAGTGCTTTTAACAGTTTTGCATAATATTTAATGACCAGCCTCTCCACCCTGTACATAAAGCGGATAAAAATGCATTGATGGAAAATTAGTCTCGCTGAAAGTGGTAAATTTTGTCAAATACATCGAAGTCAACCGAAACCACTGTTAATCTTAAAGATACCAGGAGTAAAGACAATTTCACTCTTAGAGAATTATTAGTTTCTGTTTTTTTCGGCAATCATCATTTTGTTTTATTCATATGTAGAGCCATTTTGTGTTCATTACAACAGTTTTGAACTTTACTCAGATCGGTTTGTAAAAATAATCATATAAGAGTTTTCGATTCCATATACAATTCGACATTAATGTATTATTCAACATTGGATAATCTTATATATATATATATAATTGGATTTCTATTTATATATATGTATGCATTTTCTTATTAAAATGCATCGTACATGCGTATCTAATTATTATATGTAACAGTCATTTCGTCTTAATATATATACATAGAAAATGCACTGCCCTCCAATAGATCAGTTACATTTGGAACACTTAAATTGAATGTCTAGCCAACAAAATTTTAGAAAAAGTGCTGTAATATCCGTAAGATAGTCCATAAATACCTCACTAATATTATGTGTAGCTTATGTACATGGACATAGCATCGTGACTAATCATAATCATACTAAAACTTATAAACTCGCAATGGTTTTCGTGTATGATTTTTTCAAATATTCATATATTACTTGTTGCTATTATTATTATCATTATTTTTGTAATTGTGTCATTATCTTGAAGTGATTGAGATCCTTGTGGTTTTACTTTCCATCAGTGTGCCGCCAGTCATATCTTCACTTAAAACAGGACTTCAAAAATATATAAACACGTTTGGAGAATTACGAATTTTCAAGCTTGAGTAGGTTAGTATACCGCTAAACAATTACCAGGTGTGAATTTACGGTCCACAAGCTCGTCACACCTGTCACTGCACCACAGATGTCTGATTTCTGGTGTTCTAATCGGCACACGCCGATAATTGCCTGTGGGTTGACGCGTTTGGTTTCCATGCACTTCACTTATACATACATATGACAACATTTTACATGTGTGCAAGACGGCGAAGAGCACAGCCAATGAAACACAAAGTATTATTCATTTCAATAAAGCATGTGTTAATATTTTTTGCCATCACAAAAAAAGTGTATATCATATAATTACAATATTATAATTGCAATTTTAAACTACACGAAGTGTTAAGACATAAAAAGACAATCACTTACTTGAAATTATATTCCTAGACATATTTTCTCTAGAAGGTTCTGATAAAGAAAAAACTGTTGTGCAATTACTAAGTAATTAACTATTAATAACATATATAAATACTTATTAACTAAGTAACAGTGACTTCCTTTTAGCCGTTGCCTGAATTAAATATTTTCCAAAATTTCTTAAAGTTTTTACATTGGTACTATAGGACAATTCAGTCATTTTGAAAACAGATGGACGGCGATAAAAATATGGTTTTAAATACTTCACCCTTAAATCCTAATAATACTTTCGACATAACAAAATAAATTGGACTTCATCCTTAACTTTAGATTATCACACAAAGTACACTGCCTTTGAGGTCTAGGGATACCACTGTATCTACCAATTTCAATATTCAACAAATGAGCATTTAATCTGTATTTGGATAGTATTCGTTTTATTTTGAAAGTTAATGGTTTACTGAGATAGTCCTGTATGATAAACGTATCAACGATGTGTTTATATATGATGCACTTAGAAGAGCTTTCTAAACTAGCTCTCATTTCTTGGATAAAAATATCTTGTAACCGTTGTTTATACAATAACAAAAATATGTTTTTATTTGGTACGTTCTGTGCATACCATATATCGCCAAAACCATGTGAACATAAGTCATTTTTCAAATGATGAACCCAATTTGCTTTGCTATTAGGCTTTTTAATGTTAAGTTCGAATAGCTCATTATAGCAAGCCCTCAATATACAGTTTTCAGTCTTCAATAGTTGTAGCCAATATTTAACAATAAAATCTTTCTCGTTATATAAAAAGGAAAACCTCCTAGTTCAAAATAAACCATATAATTGTTAACAGATCTTTTAACGCCCAAAATCGACTTTAAAACCATCAAGTGTAGTGTTGTGTACATGTATATGGTAGTATGGGCGTGATGAGATTACATAATTGTAAGAGTGTGGTCTAGGGGGAGATAATTTGTAACTCGTATTGTATGAGTTATCCCCCTTGCTAGACTTCTCTAAATAAAAAAAAGATATATTTGTCAGTCAATACAAGGACATGGAACAGAAAACATGTGTTTGCGTTGTATATAGGTATCTGATGATGTGAATCATAAACGAGTTCCCCACTCACCTCCCACATTGACATAACAGTAGCTTTTCAACCTGTGGCGCAGTGTTATAACCCCACACCTCACAAGCGTAATTCAAAATGCATGATACGTATGTATCAAACAGTGACAGTTTTGTATTTTCATTTAATATAAACTTTTTCATTTTATGATTAAGAAGATAATATGATTTTCTGCCTTGTATAGCAATATTATTTTGTGCTATTGTAAACTTACCGTTGTAATTAAAAACTAAACCCAAATAACAAAACTGGTCAACTACCTCAATAACTTTACCATCATATTTCCATTGTTCTTCGGAAACAAACGCTTATTTTTTCTAAATACCACAATCTTTGTTTTATCTACATTGACGGACACATTCCATCGATCAGAATATCGTTTCAAGAAGACTATAAGACTCTTTCATATGTGTATATGTAGGATAGGGATATTCCACCCGAGGGGTCACAAAATGTGGTGAAACCCGAGGCTTGCCGAGGGTTTTAACCACATTTTGTGATCCCGAGGGTGGAATATCCCTATCCTACATACACACATAATGAAAGAGTCTTTTTCTCTCATATCATTACCGAATTTCTGGCGAAAGTGTCCCTCAGCCATCCATTTTCTTCAATTTTTTAATTTCTTTATTTGACGTTTTTACTAAATATACTTGTGATATTCTGAAAGATCATACCCTATTTTGCCAAACTATGTTTGAACACAAATTTCATTCATTTTGTGGTTAAGTGATGAACGAATGAACTATTCGCCGATAAAAATTACCGTAACTTGACCGACTTTTACGTGGCCGTGATCAAATTGTCAACATCCGAGAAAAAGAAGTTCTATCAACAATACTGAAAGCCAACGCTGAAATGAGTTTTCCAACTTCACATATAATTTGATTTGCACCTCGACATATTTAATCATTTCACAGAACACACTGTACTTTTAAATGTCAAGTCAAATTTTTTTTTTTATAAAATACTACGTCACTGCATGACGTCACGACTGTCATTGGAATTCCATTCATGGTTCAAGGATATTGAGAGTGATGTCGATCTCGATCGCCATGACGCGGCGATGTTTCGTGGCTGGTAATTTTAAATTCACTGTGATTTTGGCAACTTCGTGTGTGAACCAGCGAACAGTGACTCTATACGAGTATTCGATCTTTTCTGTGACATAGGATTATATGTGTTTAACCGGTTGTCTTGATGGAATGACGAAGGTAGGTCAGTCGATAGGCTAACGATGATCATATTGAAAGGCTAGGATGGCAGTTAGTTTCATGGTTACTCTACACAAATGTAGACTCTGAGTTACAATTAAAATAAATATTTTTATATGAACATCGAGGGGTGTCATTTTTACCGAATGTTCGTTCATTTAAGAGCCAATTCCCAACTTCCAAATACACAGGTTACTGAGTAGGCCTAACAGTTACTGACAGTACAGTACAGTAGAGTAAACAAATTCCAGGGCCCCCTGCTGACGCAAACGGAATCATTTCATAGGTTGTGACGTTTGACATTTTCTTTTTTATATTTTTTTATGTATGGCTTTTATTTTACTTCCTGTCATTGCCAGGTGATTGTGTGTGTTTACATGTTTTTAATGACAAATGACAATTCTGTCGGGTAGGCAAGTCTGTATTGTACTGTAACTGTTACAACAGGCCTGTATGCGTAGTCTAACTGTTTGTTACAGTAACGGAGTTATGTGTTCGCTCAGATGAAATGTCTAATCGTTTAACCGTGTAGCCCTATTGATTTACTGCTGATATGATATATATTTATCTAAGAATGTATGTAGTTTTATAGTTAAGTCCAACGTTTCAAAACCGACACCGACGAAAAGGACTGTCGGATGTGAACACAAGCAGACGACGTTGTGAGAGTTGTCCCCCTTGAACGCAGATTAATCCGCGCGCGTGAAATGCTATGTAAGATCGATTTATCTTACATAGCTATCTTACATGGGCAAACTCTATCCAACATGGCGAGATATGAGAGAAAAGCATATTTTGAAGGTCATCAATATCCTCAGAGAACAAAATAGTATCGTCTGCGTACATGATCAAGAAAAGGTTAAGCATCTGTATTTGATAACTTTGACAATTAGATTCAATAAGTTCTGATTCCATATCGTTTACAAACAGGGAAAACATTATCGGCGACAAAGATTCTCCTTGTAATACACCGACCTCTAGGTCATACATAGGAGATATCTCGCCATGTAATTTTGCGCAAGATTTGATACTGCTATTATATACAGATTTAATAACATTTAACAAACGTCCTCTCACCCCAGATTTCCAAAGCTTTAGCCATAAATTACCATGTGATATACTATCAAACGCTTTTCTGTAATCAACGATGGCGTCTCTGGTACCACTTCCTGGCTTAAACCCGAATTGAGCATCGGATAATGACGCCCTCGCTCTTACTCCACTCTAACAAACGCTAATTCAAAAGTGATGTAAATAGTTTTGCTATATGACTAATCAAAGTGATGCATATAATTATTAACGTCATTTTTATCTCCTTTCTTGTGCAAAGGGATGATAACTCCTTCAGACCAAGCTTTAGGAAAATAACCAACGTGTAAAATCGTATTAAATAGTTTCAATAAAACTGGTGCAAAACACACTGTACTCAATGAAATATTCATTAAGAATCCCGTCTAGCCCTGGAGACTTACCTCCAGACAACCCCTTAATTGCAGCTAATAATTCTTCAAGTCTAAAAGCATTGTTAAGTTCAGGATATACACACTTATAATCTCCTATTTGATCCAAATTTACTTCAGAACCCTCAACTGTATTACTAGCGATACCTTTAAAATAATCATAAAACTGGTCCAGACATAAATTTCCTTCATTTTGACACTTTCTTTTTGAAAAATGCTTATAAAACGATTTGGGGTAATTTGTCTTTAATATGTTTAACATATCTCCTTCCATTTGGAGATAATTACGTTTTACCTTTGATTCGTAAACATACGTTTTATTTTGACGAACTAATATTTCTCTGTTGCCAGGGGATCTACAATATCAAACCACGGCTTATTTGGCTCTTGAACCTTACGTTTAGTCATCTGGTGGCATGAACAATCACATTTACACACAAATTTGTCATTGACACGAAATTCTTCAAAAACAGAATGTATATTGTTCGTCAACAATTCTAAGCATAAATCAATACTTTCTGCAGAATTCTCTAATTAATTGAATGAGGCAGTTATTAAAGATTTATTCTCATCAATTTTTCCAGCAGATTTATATTTTGCCTCTTCTGTCCATAATACTGAACTGACTTTACACCGCTCACTAGTGCCACAACAATTACAAGTATTACTTAAAGATGCCGACAAGTTGAAAAACAACGGGGCATGATAAGAAAAGTCACTGAAGTTTCCAACTTTAAAATCCCTCAAATCATCCATATGATCGCTATGAGAAAGTAAATAATCTATGGTGCTTGTACCTAAAGCGTTATAAAATGTTATTTTACCATTGCTGTCACCCGGTGTTCGCCCATTCATGATTCTAAAATCAGTTGATCTGCACATCTCTAGTAAGCGACGCCCAAATTGATTGACAACTGCATCTTCAGAATTACGAATAAGACTGCAATTTCCATCGTCATATGAGATAAAGCTCTCTAAAATGTTATGTATAGTATTCGGCATACTGTTAAAATTCCCTGTAACATAAACGTTACATAACCCAAACCCTAACATCAAGGGTCTTTGACCTGTTAGAAGGTGAGATTGCCAGATCTAATAATAAAAGTTGATCAAAAGTATTGCAGTATTTTTGGATGGATATTATATATTTTCTATATATTTTTTTTCATTACAGATTTGGGAATTGAAGGAAAGGCTTATGTTTCATTAGATCCAAGAGATATAACAAAAACAGTGTATTAATTGTCAAATAAAGATGTCAACAAACAATATGATATGGAGAAAATTGGATGATGAAAGCTTAATTCCTGCTCTGTAGTCAAGTTGTCAAGAATCAGATCATTTTACATACAATGTATAAATATATATTCGACTTAATAGTTGTAATAGTCGAGGATTTATAATCAAAGTACTGAAAGTACTGTAGGAGGCGTTAGTCAGATGTAAAAGGAGATATTTGAAATAAAGCAAGAATACAAATTAAACTGATATCAACATGACTAAACATTTCCACTTAAGTGTGTCAAACCAACCCGACATAATGGTTTTCACAGTCCTGATGAATGTAATGGTTTAGACTGTTCCGATATACATAATGGTTTTAACCATCTTAAAGTTTCAAACCTACTTCTAAAAGTAGTTAAACATTTCTTATTTCAATCAAACCTTTACTTAAGAAGTCAAACATTTTAAAAATTTTTCAAATCAACTTCTACTTAGGTACATGTCATTAACATTCATACTTTAAACCATCTTTTATACTTAAGTAGTTCAAAATTTGCATTTATGTGTTTAAAACAAACTTATATTTTATAGGCCTGGGTATTAGAAATGTCGAAACAATATGATATGCATTTCGATAAGTTATAACAATACACGATATGTATTGAAAATACAGGGAGTGTCTAATACTTTTTTTGTTGAAAGTGTGCAATGTCTTTCAATATCTTGTAAACAAAATTGTTTATTCCTTTCTATTTTGATCTTAGAATAATATCAAAATTAGATTGACGGCTTTTAAAAGTTATTAAACTTTTTTTTCAACAAAGACCTCATTTGTTAAGGACAATTATTTTTAAATTAGATATCAATTCCATCTATTTTAATAGATCCAATGTCAATATTAACAATAAACTGTGATTTGTGATTTGTTGCTTTTTAATTTACCACCAAGATGTAGATAATAGCCTAGTAGCTATAGGTACTTATATAAATATACAGCGTTTTACATGCAAAATATTGAAGAAAACTTTCATATTTGATATCAATTCAATATGATTGTATAAGTCCCTTGGGGTGGGGAAAGAACCCTGGGCCTATTTTTACATCAGGATTGTGTTCATCTCTTGGTCACTTTGGCTTAATTGACATAAATAACTTCTTCTCTGAAACTAAGCAATCGATATAGCTCATACTTGACTGGTAGCATCATTTTGGGTAGGGATTCAAAATTGTAACAAGAGATCCCAGAGGGATCTTGGCGCCCACCATTGAATGATCTTTATAGGTTCCATGTCAGATTGATCTTTTCTCTACTTTTCCCTTCCTCTAAGTCTTACTAATCTGTGTAAATTCAGAAACAGCCCTCTAGTACTTTTCAAACAAGGGGAACCTATATATAAAATTTAAGATTTAGCGATAATGGCTGTCTGTCAGCCATGTTGTTTTCGGATTGGTCCAAACATGCAACACCAGGGACCAAGGGGAACGTACATATGAAATTTGAGAAAGATTCCTTCAGTACCTTCTGTAAAATAGCGATAACAAACTTCAATTGTTAAAATACAAGATGGCTGCCTGTCAGCCAGGTTGTTTTCTGACTTGTCTCAAAATCCAATATGCATAACTAGGCACAGAGGGCAACCTACAAATGAAATTTCAGAAAGATCCTTTCAGCAATTTCTGACGAATAGTGATAACAAACTTCAATTGTCAAAATCAAAGATGGCTGCCTGTCGGCCATGTTGTTTTCCTATTGGTCTCAAAATGCAATGTGCATAACTAGGCACCGAGGGGAACCTACATATGAAATTTGAGAAAGATCCCTTCAGCACTTTCTGAGAAATAGCGATAACAAACTTTGATTGTCAAAATCCAAGATGGCTGCCTGTCGGCCATGTTATTTCCCGATTGGTCTCAAAATGCAATATGCATAACTAGGCACCAATGGGAACCTATAAAAGAAATTTGAGAAAGATCCCTTCAGTACTTTCTGAGAAATAGCGATAACAAAACTTCAATTGTCAAAATCCAAGATGGCTGCCAGTCGGCCATGTTGTTTTCCGATTAGTCTCAAAATGCAATATGCATAACTAGGCACCAGGAGGAACCTACATATGAAATTTGAGAAAGATCCCTTCAGTACTTTCTGAGAAATAGCGATAACAAACTTCAATTGTCAAAATCCAAGATGGCTGCCTGTCAGCCATGTTGTTTTCCTATTGGTCTCAAAATACAATATGCATAACAAGGCACCAAGGGGAACCTATATATGAAATTTGAGAAAGATCCCTTCAGTACTTTCTGAGAAATAGCGATAACAAACTTCAATTGTCAAAATCCAAGATGGCTGCCTGTCGGCCATGTTGTTTTCCGATTAGTCTCAAAATGCAATATGCATAGCTAGGCACCGAGGGGAGCCTACATATGAAATTTGAGAAAGATCCCTTCATCAGTTTCTGAGAAATAGCGATAACAAACTTCAATTGTCAAAATCCAAGAAGGCTGCCTGTCGGCCATGTTGTTTTCCGATTAGTCTCAAAATGCAATATGCATAACAAGGCACCAGGAGGAACCTACATATGAAATTTGAGAAAGATCCCTTCAGTACTTTCTGAGAAATAGGGATAACAAACTTCAATTGTCAAAATCCAAGATGGCTGCCTGTCGGCCATGTTGTTTTCCTATTGGTCTTAAAATGCAATATGCATCACTAAGCACCAAGGGGAACCTATATATGAAATTTGAGAAAGATCCCTTCAGTACTTTCTGAGAAATAGCGATAACAAACTTCAATTGTCAAAATCCAATATGGCTGCCTGTCGGCCATGTTGTTTTCCTATTGGTCTTAAAATGCAATATGCATAACAAGGCACCAAGGGGAACCTATATATGAAATTTGAGAAAGATCCCTTCAGTACTTTCTGAGAAATAGTGATAACAAACTTCAATTGTCAAAATCCAAGATGGCTGCCTGTCGGCCATGTTGTTTTCTGATTGGTCTCAAAATGCAATATGCATAACTAGGCACCGAGAGGAGCCTACATATGAAATTTCAGAAAGATCCCTTCTCCTTTTTCTGAGAAATAGCGATAACAAACTTAAATTGTCAAAATCCAAGATGGCTTCCTGTCGGCCATGTTGTTTTCCGATTTGTCTCAAAATGCAATATGCATAACTAGGCACCCAGGGGAACCTACATATGAAATTTCAGAAAAATCCCTTCAGTGCTTTCTAAGAAATACCGATAACAAACTTCAATTGTCAAAATCCAAGATGGCTGCCTGTCGGCCATGTTGTTTTCCGATAGGTCTCAAAATGCAATATGCATAACTAGGCACCAAGGGGAACCTACATATGAAATTTGAGAAAGATCCCTTAGGTACTTTCTGAGAAATAGCGATAACAAGAATTGTTTACGGAGGGACGGACGGACCACGGACCACGGACGCAGGGCGATTTGAATAGCCCACCATCTGATGATGGTGGGCTAAAAATGGTGGTGTTGACCCCTGGGGGCAGGGTCAAAAGGGGTCAATTGGTTTCTCTGAAACTAAGTTATGGATATAACTCACATTGGTGTGGTAGCAATCCCTATGGGGTTGTACCCAAAGTCAATTTCATTTCCTGGATTAATTGCACAATTTGGTATAAAACCTACATTTGTATGGTAGCATGGTTATGGGGTGGGTATTCAAAATTGTACGAATGTTGGGGCTAACCTCCCGGGGGATGAAGGATGGGACCAAAATAGGTCTGACATTTTTAGAATAACAATAAACCAATGTACATGTACCCATATAAAATGCTTATGATATATTGACATAGAAATACCAGCGACAAATAAACTTAAGCATCATTCTTGTTTCATATCTCATAAAACCAGGTGAGCAATACAGGCCCTCTGGGCCTCTTGTTTTATCTGTGAAACCATTCAGATCCCAACTCCATAATCTTGCTGGACACCCCTTTTGAGCCAACAATTGAATTGCAATTATGGATAATTTTTAATTTTGGCAAGAAAACATTCTTTAAAGGGCATGTCTGCATCATTTTTAATAATTTGCCCTTGAAACTTCGCACACACCTTCATAAGAGCCGGTTCTTTAAAATGTGAATGAAGGTCAAGTTCAGAGAGATAAACTCAATATTTGTAGCCAGTCACACATGTTACATGTATCTGTTTGCCAAATATCCAGCCTTCATGTGTATGTGCAGTTTTGGGTCATTTTTTCATTTTGGTAGGAATTTCTTGTTAAAAGTGCCATATCTGCGTCATTTTGATTATTTGACCTTGATACATTGCACACACCTTTAAAAGGGCCGATTATTTAAAATCTGACCCAAATTAATAATTTTGAAAGAACTTTGAATTTTTTTCATCATTTGACCCCCGTGACCTTGAATGAAGGTCAAGGTCAAATATAAGTATAACATTTGTAGCCAGCCATACGTTATCGATGCGCCAAACATCAAGCCTTCATGTGTATATAGATAAAAGAGCAGAAACCTTTATTCTGCAATTTTGGATTATTTTTTAATTTTGGCTGGAGAAAATAGCTTTATGATTCTTTTCCAAGTGCCATATCTTTCTGCCTTATTTTTATCTGATGACAATAAAATATGCACATTCTGTTTTAGTGGACTATGTTCTTTCATATGAAATGAAAAAAATAATCAATTTGAGATTTTTATTTTTGACATTCGAACCCATAACAAGTCGTTGGCCTTGACATTCTCTGACAATATGTCATTGAGAAAAGTTTGCCCTAACCACGTGCTAACCAATTTCCAATGAAAATGAAACAAATTATGCTAAAATATGTGTGATGAGTTTCCTATATAAACTATAGTAAAATGTATCCTCTCCCCAGGGAGAATGCGACACATAGGGGGCCATGAAATTAACAATTTTGATAACACAGCTTAAGAACCTTTTGTACACCATTCTGCGATATCTTGGTCTTAAGAAGACCGACGCATGACGACAGATCAAATTATAATGGTGTATATTATGAGCTGAATGTCAAAGGATTGTAAACTCTGTACAAATTGTATTATATTATCAGGCAGTCAGCCTAAATATATGTTTCATATCTACCATATTAGAAGTTTGATGTTTTGTACGATATATATATATATACTTAATTTTTACACATACATTAAATGAGTTAGCTACTTTCATAAATTAAGATGTTTTTTCTAGAGTTTACTAGGCCGGATGAAATATGATCATGAGCAATCAGTATGGTCAATATGAGATTTGATAAAATGCCTCTCGTAGGTCAACCACTCATGATCACTCAACTTCTTTTTGTAGGAGTCAATATTATATGTACGAGAATTAAACTCTCGCGATGTCTGTTGCACATAAGTACAAAGAAATACATTATCACTTAAGCCTAAAAAATTCACACTTAAGTAGCAATAACACATAATAGTCGAAAACCCAATATATGTGATCAGTGATAAGAAACAGTACTTATAAGCATTTTTGGCAATTTATCCTGAAACCAGCTATAGCCTTCCATATTTGACATCCCAGATTGTTGCTTGTATATATATAGTTTTAAAGGTCAACATTGGAAAAAACCTAAATGTTTATACATGAATTCATAATAAATAGAATTATTTACAAAAAAGTTTCATTTATTTTCACACTTTCTGGAGACCAATAAGGAGATTGATGATTATTTTAAGGGATATGTTCGCGACATGAAAATCAAACATTTTTAATTAAATTTCAAAAGCAAATAGAGATTTATTTTGAAAGTTATGAGGAATATTGATATTTGAGAAAGTCTTATATTATATGGATTTGATATCGATTGCCAATAGATATACATGTATTTATCATTTTACATGAAAACAACAAAAAGTTATATTACATGAAAACAACAAAAAGTTGTACTAATAGGTTAAAATGCAATTGGTATACATTTTGTTAATCTACAATTACTTTGTATTGTTTAAATATTCTATGTAATACAAACATTTCACAGCTTGGTGCATACAAATGTTTATATATATTACATGAAAACATTTGAAAAGGTTGAATCGTGAGCTGAATAATATATAAATAAGACAAGCTGGTTCAATAATAATTTAGCATTTTCATATATATTACGAGTGCGAGTAGCTACTGCAGTAAACCTTATCACAGAAATCCAGATTCTGTATATTGTCTCTGTCGGGGAAGGTACAGCACAAATGACCACCACGACAGATACGTGTCAGTTTTCTTAGTTTAAAAAAATAAACGATCGAATTCCATCACGCCATCACGTAGGTCTACCGATTCATGGATTTGAAACACAGGGACTTCGATCAGTTATCGCAGTAATCCGAAGGGTTCTGGGGTTGATATCGCCTTAAAGCTGATTAAAGTTTGCATATAGTATATAGCAGGATCGTCACAAAATTCGGACTATAATCGCAGTAGATATTGTGATTTTGTGGTCTGGCCAGGCTTGAACAACTTATCGTAAACAGTTCCGTCCTAAATAAACAAACACTTATTTCAGTGGGTCAACAAACAGATTTAAACTTTGTAAGCAACTTGCCTTTAATTCATGTTGATAGATATTCATTTCTAGCGACAAACATCATTTTAATGCTTCGTGTGAAGCCCGTGTCCACGTGCCTCCATTTTGACAGAGTGCTCACTCACGTAAACAGACGAAACACGTGATCGCTAAATATCGGACTAAATCTCATAAAATCTCGTGAACAAACTACCAAGTTGTAAACAAAAGAAATGTTGTTAGCCAAAACCTGGAGGGTATTATGAAAATCAGGAATTTGTTTGCGCTTGGTTGTTATGCCATCTTTATTTCTAGTAGTTAAACAAGTGTCCTCTGTAAGGTAACGTCAGAATCTCGCAGTTATCTCCCTTCAAACAGTATTTTCAATATAGATTTGCAAAAATCGATGCAGGTGTAGATATTTACAAGACATTATTCTTATTGTTTATTTAAAATAGTTCCTGAAATGTTCAAAACATTATCAGCATAGTTAATACATTTCTGTGCACATCTACTTTGAATGACGGACTACAATGACGTGCCTCATACTTGGAACTAATTATAAGCGAATCATTACCCCTAGTTACAGAAACTACCACCAGAGGTCTCAAATTCCGGGCTTCCGCCGAAGAGAAATTTATACTGAATATACCTTTTTTCATGTAATAGCACTTTACTTGTAGTCTTGATAGTTTTCATAAATGTATATATAGTTCAACTACATCATATATGAACTGAAAGAAACTACAAAATGAACTGTGAAAGGAAATATAACGAAAATGAAAGCGAGAGATTGTGACGTCACAACTCGTAGGTGATTGTAATATGGACTAAGACCACAATTAGCTTCGCTATATGTTTCATTGTAACATTAAAATTCATAATAAATTCCCAACATCTCATATGCAACTTTCCATCTCACCTGGCCAAGACCAACATCTGAGAAGCAAAATATAAAAGTTTCAACCCAGCATGTTGGGCATTTTCTGGAGATAGCTGTCAAAATGTGTCACCAACGTGGATTATATACATCCGGGTCAGGGGTAGAGGTCAAATCAGGACTCATCACACAGGGTCCTGGAGCACATAATAAATGATCAATATTATTATTTTACATCACAAAACATAGATTGACATCTCTGCTATAAATCCACATTAAATTCATCAACAGAAATCAAGTTCAAAGAGGCATTTGATTGGTTTTCCTGAGATACATACATTTTTGAGGGGACTTCATTCGTGGGGCCTGAACCCGGAAGTACTTAATTGTGGTCTTAGTCCTATTATAGGACACTATTTTTGTCAAAAACTTAAAATAATTATTTTCATAAACTTTGAGCTATTTGAAATCATGCTGTGAAAACAGAATTACTCTATGACACATAAAACAGGAATTACAGAGATCTAAAAACACCCTATTGACACTGAAAATCAAGACACAATTCTACACACAGCTACTATGTATATTTCTGATATCATCTGATAGATAAAATGAAACAGTTTTTTCAATAATTGAGATATTTCAATTCTGTAAACTGGTTTAGAAACTTTGATATTCACTGCATATAACTATATATAGTTTGCTCCCAATTTCAAATTTTAACTTTAATTTTTAAAGAATTTAAAATTTTGCTTCAAAATATTTTAATTTTGTTATCAGACTGATATCATAACTGTTTCAAAGCATTAATCAGGTCTCATAAGGACATGAAATAATCTAAATGCAACAATAAAGACTTGCAGTGACCAACCACAGTGAGTTACCACCAATAGACACACTAGCCAGCACTTGTTTACAATTACAACACCAATCTTGTACCCAAATACTGAGTTTCATTGTATATATACTGGTAGTAATGATGTTGAAGTCATTGGTTACCATGACATATTTAATTGTATACAAGTGGTCAGACAGTGAATACCTTATACCTTATACCTAATCATGATAATGGCAACATTATAAAGAAATATACAGCTAACAACAAAATTGTTATTATACAATAGATTGATAACCGATACATGCACAATATGATTAAATTCAGTACAATATTTATCAGTTCTGCATGTTTGTTTATACAAAACAAACTCATCTTACAAGCATATTTTGTATAATTAAGGCAGCTAATATTACAAGCAAGTCATAGTCCTCAAATTTGGACAAACTTTTTAAAAAATAAACGAAGAGCTTACAATATATGCGGCACACAATATTTCTCACGTATGTATGTATGGTTCCAGTGGAGGCCTAAATAAATACCTACAGTCAATTACTTTTAATAGTGTTCTAGGAGATTAGGCGGAATTGATATGAACTTGTTGTTTCCAATCTTCATCAGCACAAATTTCTTGATAATGTCATTCGCTGGTATTACACAGTGGACATCCATAACCACTTGTCTAATGTGATCACACAAAGCTTTTCCATAAGATTTATCTTTGACTAATGTGGCATTTTTCATAGATTCCTGAAATGCAACAACTACACCAACACTTTTGTACTTTTTCATTAAAGCAAAATTTTGCTCTTCACATTGCATGAAAAATAGGATTTCTCCAAGACACATCCTCTGCTCATGTTGAAATAGAACTGTGCTGTTGTTCCTGGTTTTGCTGGTATCAAATTGGGAAGATTTAAGGTGTTTATGTCCATAGCTATATCGTGGAAATTGATAGACTTCTTTTCCTACCATATTGCTATCCGCAATGCCTCCTGTACAATAATGCTGTGATTGTTGACAGGATAAATGGTTTTCTTGCCCAAAACAGCAATTGGCTCTTCATCGGCTGATCACCATCGTCCCTATTGTATATGAAAGTGTAAGTTACTTTGGTTTCAATGGATTGTTAACAGAACAGATCATTTCTTTAAATTATTATATATTACAAGGTAAATGTTGTGTTCAGAAATAAAAAAAAAATACATTGAATATCAGTGTTTCAGGTATGTTTTTTATATCTAGAAAAATAAGGCTAAATAATGTAAATACTGAAGGACAAGCAAATACTGTAAGCTTCAAACCTTGATGTTTTAGAAGACAATTGTTTAAGTAATCCCTGCCGACTGTCATCTGTGCTCTTGTCCCTTATTCGTTTTACAAGACATGGGAGAAACTTTGTCATTGCTACTGCAAAGGTGATCTGAAAAACATTTTTTTATCTTTATTATGCTAATTTAAAAATTTTCCAAAGTACAATATAATTATATTGTAATTCATGCGCCTATTATAAATCAGGCTGATAACAACTCTTTTTGTCATGAAATATTTCAGTGTAGAGATGATTTGTTTATCAAAAACAAAGTTCTTTGAACTCAAATATTACACTCAATCTCTAAATGCTGTGTTCACCTAAAACTATGCTTCATTTAACAGAATTCACAGAATTTAACCGAACTCTAACCTGACTGTTCACAAATTGAGTGCCATAGAAAATGCTTTTCAGAGGGGAGTTCATGGATTCAAAGCCAAAACAAGAGAAATAAAATAATGGTCCATTAAATGACCTCACACAGTCTGGCAAATGTCTTAGGAGGTGAAGGTTCATGGTTTGTTTCTTTACACCTGAAATGCAAATATGTTTATATGATCCAGCTATATCATATAAAGCATTAGATATGTTAAAAAATTAGTGTATTTCAGATATAAAACTATTAAAAATGTGTTTGAAAACTGCTCCTTATTGTATATACACTGTACCCGATATATTTGTTTTTTAATGATTGCTCCTGTGAAACCCATAAATGGTAGGGGAAATCCTGCAAAAGTCCAGAAGCAATTCTTCCGCAAAAAGTAAATCTTCTGAAGTTACACTCGCCTTAGTTAACAGGGCCATTGCTGATACTAGCACGGTGGTCGGGTGGCACAGTGGTAACACACCTGCCTTTCACCAAGGCGGCCGGGGTTTGATTCAATGATCGGACGTGAAAAGGTATGGGGTCACCTGCCCGACCACATGGGTTTTCCCCGGGTACTCCGGTTTCCTCCCACAGTAAGACCCCTCGCTCGCTTCCATCCGGGCCAACAAGCGTGATTAATATAAGTTAATATAACTTGTTTCTCAATTGTTGTAAAATAAATAAAGTTTACATTTTTTACTAGCAGACAGTAGTGAACAAAGGCTTCGGATTCCAGTATCCCTTTGAACACTGGCAAATCAAATCAAGTTCAAAAAGGCATTTGATTTGTTTTCCTGAAATACATACATTTTTGAGGGGTTTTGAGGGGGCTTCATTCATGGGGCCTGAACCCGGAAGTACTTATTGGGGTCTCAGTTCTATTATAGGACATTATTTTTGTCAAAAACTTCAAATAATTTTTTTCATAAACTGTGAGCTATTTGAAATCATGCAGTGAAAACAGAATTACTCTATGACACATAAATTTGAAACAGGAATTAGAGAGGTCTAAAAACACCCCATTGACACTGAAAATCAAGACACAATTCTACATACAGCTACTATGTATATTTCTGATACCATGTGATAGATAAAATGAAACAGATTTTTTAATAATTGCGATATTTCAATTCTGTAACCTGGTTTTTAAACTTTAATTTTCCCCACATATAGCTATATATAGTTCACTTCCAATTTCAAATTCTAACTTTATTTTTTAAAGAATTAAAAATTTTGTTTTAAAACACTCTAATTTTGCTATGAGATTGATATTATAAGTGCTTCGAAGCATTAATCAGGTCTCACATGAAATAATCTAAATGCAACAATAAAGACTTGCAGTGACCAACCACAGTGAGTGACCACCCATAGACAAACAAATCATCACTAGTTTACATGTACATGTACTGTTAGGCTGTCCAGCCATAGGCAGGGGAGGGGGATGGAGGGAAGTGAAACATAAGCTGGAATAACTGAGCTCAGAAGAACTATACAACACAGTATAAACCTGAAGTGAAGAAGAGAACTTTTATCACTATATACTAGCAGTACAGCACAAAGATCATGTGGAAGTGTCCAAGTCTGCTCGGAAGTCCGACTACAGGAGAGAGCAGCTAGATCCAGGAAATGCAGGGAGACAACCAGCTTCAGGATCATCTATGTTGAGAAGCAAAAACAAATTGAGTAAGAGACATTCAGAAACCTGAAAAAAAGGCATTGAATTCAAAATTCAAAAACAAATACGTAACAACAAAATAGATACATATACAAATATATATGACTACCTAAAGAGGGAGCCTCCCCGTGGCGGTGGTCGGGAATGTTGTGTCTGTAGATACAATAGCTAATACCCTCAACAAAAATTTTCTTAAATAAAAATAGATATATCTTAAATGTATTTAAAATTTTCAAATCCAACATTTATTTAACAGCCCCTGAAACATATATGACCATGTCAAACAAACAAAAATAAAAAAATTAATTTCAAAATTTAATTTAAAGTTAACTTAATGCTGATTTTGAAAAATAGCTTTACTAACAAACTAATTATACAACTGTCAATAAGCGTGTCAAATTGTATGAGAATCAATCAATTAATGTGGATTTGACAAAGGAAAACATGGATTTCAGAGCCTATCATATTAGGACTGAGACCACAATTAGCTTCGCTACATGTTTCATTGTAACATTAAAATCCATAAAATTTCCCAAAATCTCATATGCAGCTTTCCATCTCACCTGGCCAAGACCAACATCTGAGAAGCAAAATGTAAAAGTTTCAACACAGCATGTTGGGCATTTTCTGGAGATATATAGCTGTCAAGGTGCCCTCTCTTACTCTACATATACAGCTATTTTGTTTGCTTGGTTTATCAACCTGTGCACAGCTAGAGTCAGTTTGTGGCCCGAGTCCCTTTGTAGTAGTTAGTGAATACATCAATGAACAACATGCAGGAGGTCCTTCGCATGCCATCCAGAACACAACCACAACAGCAGTGAAAATAAGTGGCAAATATTTGCTTTGTTATTTTGGTTTGGATAAACACCCCGTGAACAGCCAGGGTCATTTTGAGGTGAAGAAGTGAAGTCTTGTCAAGATCAATAAAGCGTCTTGTTGCCAAAGGAAACAAGTGCAATCAATTATTGCGAAAGCTCACCGGCGGCAGCAATCACACTATGCATTCATTTTTTATGTATGTATAAGCATGTCATTTTGAAATTGTATGTCACATAATATCGCTCCTAGACCTCTAATGGATGCATAAACCAAATAAGAAAGGTGTGGACTTAAAAGCTTTTCAAAACTAACCCACAAAATCTTTAAAGTGAGTTACAGTCTGTAAGTCCACTAAATAGTAAAATGCCAAAATGCCAATTTGTTTCTGCATGATTTGCCACAGCATCACTCCTGGATCTCTAATGAATGTATAAACCAATTATAAGGGTGATAGGTGTATACTTTTGGACTTACCCCAAAAACTTTAAAGTGAGTTTTGGTTCCAAAAAAGTTAAGTCCACAAAATGGTAAAATGCGAAAAAATCACATTTTTTCTGCATAATTTTGCCATAACATCATTCCTAGACCTCTAATGAATGCATAAACCAACTTAGAAGGGCCTGGGGTGTATGCTTTTTGACTTACAAGCTTTCCAAAAACTTACTCCAAAAACTTTAAAGTTTTATGGTGGGACGCGGACGCCGGGGTGACAGCATTAGCTCTCGGTTACTTGTAACCGGTGAGCTAAAAACCACTTAAGCATAGACTGGTCTGTTTCTCAGCTTCTATTCCCTTACTTATGTAAACATCTGCAGAATAACTGTTCAAACTTTTAAATATTTCTGTATTTATATATTATGAAATGAGAACCATATTTTGTGAAAAGTTTGAAGATGTTTAAATATAATTTTTCTTAAGTAGAACATCAAGGGAAAATAACTGTAGTCTTTGGCCTTCAATTAAAATGCACTTCCTTATATATATATATATGCAAATATTTGTCCATTGTGGTGTGGGCCTCAAAATCGAAACATACAATAAACATTCCAAACTGTCCCTATGCAACTGTATTTTACCTGTGTACGGATGTCACATTTCGAAGAAAATCCTGATCATTGTTTGAATTTGTCAAACAATTTTCTATAATACCTATTGCAATAAGTTGAAATCAATTTCAATTGAAAAAAAAAATGAATATGACCTGTCTTGTTGCGAAATAAAGTTTGCATTTATATGTAAGACTACCTCAATTAACAACATACAGGAGGCCTGTTGCATGCCATATGTAGACAGCTGCAGGAAAACTGTTCAAATTTTCTAATATTTCTTGTAAATGAATTAATAGCAATCTCACAATTGCATTGATCAAACAAGAGGCCCGATGGACCTGTCTTACTCACCTAGCTCAAATTTGATCATTTGAAGTTGATTGAGGTCATTTCTACAGATACTATGCTGATCAACTCTTTATTCAAATATCAGAGTAAGCTAGGTTTACTCATATCAATAAATGTTCTAGTCCTTCATTCCAGCATACTATTGGCTTAATATCAGGTCTCAGAGACTCTTGGCTATTGCAAAATTATTGTTTACAGATTTAACCAGATTTCACCTTGAATGTAGGTCGAGGTCATTCATTTGAACAAACTTGGTAGCCCTTCACGCCAGCACGCTACAGGCTCAATATTAAGTCCCTGGCCCTTTTGGTTATCAAGAAGTTGTTTGAAGATTATAGCCTATATAACCCATGTATCCTTGAATGAAGGTCAAGGTCATTTATTTGAACAAACCTGGCAGCCCTTCACCCAGCATGCTACAGGCCCAATATCAAGTCCCTGGGCCTCTTGCTTATTGAAAAGTTGTTTGAAGATTATAGCCTATTTGACCCATGTGACCTTGAATATATTTCTCAAACCCTATTGTGACCGTTCTATGATAGATATCGAAAGATCGAAGATACTGTTTTCTTCATAATTCCTTCTACTTTTTATGTTTGGAATTTCAGTTTGTCAGCTTAAAGATTGAAATCTCCAGGCTGTGTTATACAGAAACCAACATCAAAGTGTCGATTTCGGCCTGTTTGACCCAAAATATCTCCTTAATTAGATTTATCCCAGATGTACTGGAAATGTCAGTGTGGAAAGTTTCATCAAAATATATGGAGCCATTTTCTTTGTGCCCAAATGTGCAGTAATCTGTGGCAAAGTTCGCAGAATTAGCTATGAATACATTTTGTTCCATAAGGAACGCTAACTCCAAAGAGTTATGGCAACTCGCTACACTTCATTCCACCCCGGGGGCCTGAGGGATGGGGCTAAATTGATATAAATGCCTTCTCTGAAACTAAGCAATGAATATCGCTCATATTTGACGGGTGTTACCCCGCCATTTTAACAACTTTAAATCCCCAACTCATAATGATGCTACCAGACAAATATGCGCAATACCCGTTGCTCAGTTTCAGAGCAGGAGTCGCTTATATCAATTTAGCTAAATTGACCAATTCTGATATCTGGGGTATTACAGTTATAGGCATGTTATAGTAGAGGTATTTATGTGTATAAACGAGGTGGGAAAGGGGAGGATATTTTTGATATGAAATATATGGGCCGGACGCACGGTTCATTACATTAGCAATGTGTGTATTTCATCATCATATTTCACCTTCTCATCACTATTACATTTTGAGTGTAATAAAATAAACTTTATCAGCAGCCAGCCATAAACGTTGAGACAGAACCACAGAGTTAGAGACAGAACCACAGAGTTAGAGACAGAACCACAGAGTTAGAGACAGAACCACAGAGTTAGAGACAGAACCACAGAGTTAGAGACAGAACCACAGAGATAGAGACAGAACCACAGAGTTAGAGACAGAACCACAGAGATAGAGACAGAACCACAGAGTTAGAGACAGAACCACAGAGTTAGAGACAGAACCACAGAGTTAGAGACAGAACCACAGAGATAGAGACAGAACCACAGAGTTAGAGACAGAACCACAGAGTTAGAGACAGAACCACAGAGTTAGAGACAGAACCACAGAGTTAGAGACAGAACCACAGAGTTAGAGACAGAACCACAGAGTTAGAGACAGAACCACAGAGTTAGAGACAGAACCACAGAGATAGAGACAGAACCACAGAGTTAGAGACAGAACCACAGAGTTAGAGACAGAACCACAGAGTTAGAGACAGAACCACAGAGTTAGAGACAGAACCACAGAGTTAGAGACAGAACCACAGAGTTAGAGACAGAACCACAGAGATAGAGACAGAACCACAGAGATAGAGACAGAACCGCAGAGTTAGAGACAATGTTTTCAGATTGGTCCAAAAATGCATCACAACGCACCAAGGGGAACCTACATATGAAAATTGAGAAAGATCTCTTCAGTACCTTCTGTAAAATAGAAATAACAAACTCCAGTTGTCAAAATCCAAGATGACTGTCTGTTAGCCATGTTGTTATCTGACTAGTTCCAAAATGAAATATGCATAACTAGGGACCAAGGGCAACAGATATATCAAATATGATAAAGATCCCTTCAGTTCTTTCTTAGAAATAGCGATAACAAACTTCAATTGTCAAAATCCAAGATGGCTGCCTGTCGGCCATGTTGTTTTCCGATCGGTCCCAAAATGTAATATGCATAACTAGGCACCAGGGGGAACCTACATACGAAATTTGAGAAAGATCCCTTCAGTAGTTTCTCAGAAATAGCGATAACAAACTTCAATTGTCAAAATCCAAGATGGCTGCCTTCCGGATCCATGTGTGTTATCATCCTCAACGTCAGAATCTTGCGGTTCACGTGATTTGGCATCATCTATTATTTTTGTTTCCCAATCACCGTTGTGTACTGTTTTGTCTGTGCGTTCTTACGCTTGTAACTTGTTACTATTTATAGTTCTGTCCATGTCTTACACGTGTCGTGTTAGTACGTACATGTGTTTGGTGGTTCGTGTCCTTATTTGGTGTTGTTTTCGAATTATATGTAAATGAGCGTGTGAGTTTGTAAGAAACATGAAAATGTGAGTGTGAGTTTCATAAAAACTAGGGTTAAACCGTGCCCGGATGCAGTTCGCCAGAAACAGTAGAAAGCAACATATCCTCTGGGGTTGCCCTACGTCTTACAATAGTCATGCACCGCTACATAAGAATACTACATTTTACCTGACTTAATTGAGTCATGGAAGGTATGTGACTTGACATTTATTTAATAATAATTATAATGACTATATTGAAATTATCATCTTTAAATTAGATGTCGGACGTACGTCATACATACTGTTCTTGTATTCACGGCTATGTATAATAACTAGGATATTTGTATTCTATTTGTAGGGTTGAAACTCTATAAAATATTCCTTTGTGGAACTGCTCCGGTGTAATAAACGACTTAAAAAGAACCAGCAGGTGTCAGTCATTTTTCTGTGTTTCTCCTGTGACATAAGGATTCTTTTTTATCACTTTTTAATGGAAAAAGGAAGAGAAGCAACCAAAGGTTTTTATTAACAAGAGGCCAAGGGCCACATAGTTCTCTGGGCATGGTATTAGTATTCAATTTACTGTTGTCAATTTTCTTTCATTTGGTAATTATAGTTTGTTTGTCTGAACGCTGCAGCCTTATAGTTGACCAATGAAGAGGCCATTGTATAGATACTTTTGTAATTGGACTTTAATCCAGCATTTATTATAATTTCATTGAAGGCATATATGCGGGTCAAAATGGCCACATAAATCGACAAGCCTTTAAACAATTTTGTTTTAATGCGCAACGAGGGCTTGTCATTGCTTCTTTACTCATTTTCCTCCCCTGTAGGTACATACATTTAGCTATATAGGGCGTGAGAATTAACATTGTGTCCCCTGCTAACATCACATGATTGTACGGTATCTCTGCCGTAGACCGTGAGTTCGAGGCCTGGTCAGGGCACGAGTCAGAAAGTTGTCTTCCTTATATAGATACATGTATATATATTTCTTATGATTTTAATTTTAATTCAAAATTCAAAATTCCAGCAGAGACATATTGGGAAATATATTCCAGTGATTAGTATTTCAAATGTATAATTTCTTCTTAAAATAACCTGTCCAATTTGATCCCTAATTTCACTTGGCAAACAACAATCAAAATGAACATTTCGAAGGCTTCCATTCTTTTAATGATTACGAGAATGTGAAACAGATATATCCACCTCACCAACTGATCATGATTGTCTTTTAGCTTTTTGTTGTAAATAATTAATTGTTTTGTATATATATCATCTCTTTTTCGTCCTGTATATTGTGAGAGTGACGAAGTACACAATTGGAATTAATTAGTTTTTAGGCCATATTGTTTTATCTGAACACAAACCAAACAAGTCAAGCTCCAGTATCCTGGCTGGTATGTGTCAGTCAACGCTGGGGCAGAGTAAGGGTAGAGTTTAGGTCACTAGAGGTCAATTTAAACAGCTTTAGTGTGATTAAGACCCAGAGTAATATGGCAGTTGATTTAGTTAATTTTAGATTAATATGTTTTTAGGTGGCCTGCGAGTGGGAGACAATGATGGTTTGGTGAGCTGGTGTTTCTATTTAAGGTGTACATACATGTTATGGAGTCTCTGATTTGGTGACCATATAGTACGAAGTTTTGTATGTTTTGATGTTCTGATGTTCTGATTTAGGACTTGTTGATGTGCGCACTCCGGCGAATGTGGATATGTACTAAATGTCTGTAAATAAACTGTAAATAGTGCATTAACATGTACATTTGTTTGTGGTTTGAACCCGGTGACAACAATACTAGGACACTAGGACAGGGATCATTTTGGAGGGGGCCATAAGGCCTTTGGCCCACAATTTTCCTGAATGACCCACGCACATGATTCAGATAATTCATTTAAAATTTCTATAAAAGGCCCATCAATTTCATTACAGATACATGTAGTTCTTTTTCTTGAAAATGACCCATCCATTTGGTAATCCAAAATAATCCCTGCTAGGAGTTAAATAACAATTAAAAGTATGTACATCTCCTGTTATATTTCCCTCACAAATTGTAGTAAACATGTATATGTGGTCTAGATTTAGTCTCAGTTTTCAATTAAATTTTTATCATCACATCTGGTATAATAGGTAATATATAATGTATGACACAATAAAATAAACATTCTCATACAATATCACAGCCAATAGCTAAAGTTTATAAATTTGAGTCTTGTATTCGACAGCCATGCTTTTCAAACTTTTTAAAGGTACAGTTTGTATGTACTAATCAGTTAATCTCTTGATAATCACGAAGTACGGCGGAAGTAGTACTACAGTATGGTGTTGTAAAAATCACATCTGTCAATGTATTTTATCAAATGGCATGCTCTGTTTGTATCATAAAGATGCACAAATGATGAAATCATGAAGATGCAAACTTCTCTTTAATCACTAGCCCAGGCCATGACTAGTAGTCCGACATAAAAAAAATGTACTCACCTAAACGTTAAATCTACCAGTCCACCAATTAATGAAAAATAAGAATTACGCGTAATTATATATTGCCTGTCCTGCTTTGTCAATATATTAAGCATTTTACATGGGTACTCAAGGATATATTTGAGGAAACTAATGAAATTCATTGATTTTCGTCATAAGTCCAGAAACTTTTTTTTTACCCAAAAATATAACAATGGTAGAAATGCTGGTAAATAGTGTACTGCATTCAGCTATACAACGCATGACACACCTACCGTATAACCCAAGCTTGTCGCAAACAGCCTAATACGTAAGAGCTAAACACAAAACCTTAGGGTACACCTCAACAAAAGGTAATCATTGTATAACATTTTTGAAAACAAAAAGCCAGGAATATTACCCAACAATTGCAGAAATCCAAGATTCCTGGAGCTGCAGCTGGAGTTGGATAATTTCGCAACTTTGAAATTGCCTTCCACTATTCTGCTAAAACAAGGAATTCAAGGAAAAGAATTCCTCAATAACTCACTTTCTATGTCTTTAAAATATCTATTTTTCTAAGTCGGAAGATGTTACCAAATCACTAAATCCTGTTGGGTTGGACAATTCAAAACACACTTTTTTAAAGGTCTGAAGAAGTCACTAAACTCTTTCTGGCCTGAACGTCAAAAGTATCCATGTAAAACTTACCCTAGTATTTTTGCACAGTCATCATAATACTTTATGGAGTTTTTCACGAGGCTGAATCTGTTAACATCACAGACATAAGATTTGCTGCTGGCCCCGAGATCAAATCCACACACATTTTGCTGTAACAGAAAAAATTCCCTGTGTTGGTGTCATCACTGATTGATCTAGTTGTGGTCATTACTGACTTCTAAACGTTAAACAAGGCACTGAATTCCAACCTAAACACTCAACTCAAAACATGAGGCGGCCCAGAGGGCCTGTATCGCTCATCTGGTTTCATGAGATATGAAACAAGAATGATGCTTGAGTATATTTGTCTCTGGTATTGCTATGTCAATATATATCATCAGCATTTTATATGGGTACATGTACATTGGTTTTATTTTAATACTAAAAATGCCACAAAGTGCATTAATCCATGAAATGAAATTGACTTTTGGCGCAACCCCAAAGGGATGCTACCACACAAATGTGAGTGATATCCATTGCTTAGTTTCAGAGATGAACTTGTTTAGAGTAGACCAATTGACCCCCTTTGACCCTGCCCTCTGGGGGGTCAGCTCCTTCTTTTATACAATTTTGAATCCCTACCCTACCCCAATAGGATGCTACCAGTCAAACCATTGCTAAGTTTCAAAGAATAAGTTGATAAGCAGAGGTTGTTTATATCGATTCTGCAAACCTGACCCCTTTTGGCCCCCCTCCTTAGCCCCGTCATTTGTACAATTTCGAATTCCTACCCCAAGGTGATGCTACCAGTAAAATATATGAGATATCCATTGCTTAGTTTCAGAAAAGAAGTCAATTATATGAATATAGCCGGATTGACCACATTTGGCCCCGCCCCTCAGGCCCCTGGGGGTCAGCCCCATCATTTGTACAATTTTGAATCCCCACCCCATAGTGATGCTACCAGGCAAATATGAGCGATAGCCATTGCTTGGTTTCAGAGAAGTCGTTTATATCAATAGCGCCAAATTGACCCCTTTTGGCCCCGCCCCAGAGGCCCCCAGGGGGTCAGCCCCATTATTTGTACAATTTTGAGTCCCCTTCCCATAGGGATGATTCTGCCCAAATTTGTTCAAATTCTGATCAACGGTTATGAAGAAGAAGTCAAATAAGTCAATTGTTGACGGACAGACAGACGGACGACGGACGCCACGTTATGGCATAAGCTCACCTTGGTCCTTTGGACTAGGTAAGCTAAAAACCTTGGACAGTTTTAATCTCCCCATAGTTTCTGAGTGGATCATTATTGTTTGTTGGGATATATCACATAACACCCAGGATCATCTGGAGTCAGTGTCTCTTTGTAGTAGATGGAGGCTACATCACTGTACAGAGGAAAACAACATATTAAATTTGAAATTTACTGCACAATGATGAACAAATTAGAGTCATAACTACCAAGGCATTGGGATACTAGACAAAATCTCAATTTGACACATGAAAGAGCACTGCACAGTTCTTATTGCCCAATACACTGGTGTATCTACCCACAGTACAGGTATGTCTTATTACCCAATACACAGGTGTATCTACCCACAGTACAGGTATGTCTTATTACACAATACACAGGTGTATCTACCCACAGTACAGGTATGTCTTATTACTTAATACACATGTGTATCTACCCACAGTACAGGTATGTCTTATTACCCCATACACAGGTGTATCTACCTACAGTACAGGTACATCTTATTACCCAATACACATGTGTATCTACCCACAGTACAGGTATGTCTTATTACCCAACACACAGGTGTATATACCTACAGTACAGGTATGTCTTATTACCCAATACACAGGTGTATCTACCCACAGTACAGGTATGTATTATTACTTAATACACATGTGTATCTACCTACAGTACAGGTATGTCTTATTACCCCATACACAGGTGTATCTACCTACAGTACAGGTACATCTTATTACCCAATACACATGTGTATCTACCCACAGTACAGGTATATCTTCTTACCTAATACACAGGTATATATACCCACAGTACAGGCATATCTTATTACCCAATACACATACCTATATAGCTAAGAGACAATACATCCCAGGTGAACCGTTGATAAACATGACCTACAATGGCCTACTACCTTTATTTCTATACAATTGTATGTCTGTCGGTTACCTCACACAACCAGGAAGTATATTAGATAACGCCAGAACAGGTAGATCTACACATTCCTGTGGGCGTTTATCACGAGATCCCACGTTTGTTTACATTAGTTACCAATCAGAAGGATTGTTCAATTCAGTTGATTTCAGTTTTGATGAAAAACTGGTATTGTCAGGATGAAAATAACATTGATGGAGTTTAAATTCTGGTTCAAACTTGAAATATTTAGTCATAAAGTCACAGATTTATCAAAAAGGAAGTTTATCAGTGTGGCTGTGAATTCTGAAGGTAGAGAAATATGGACAACGTTAATTAGTGTGACTGTGAATTCTGAAGGTAGAGAAATATGGACAGTGTAAATTAACATTCTGATGCTGTGGATGGACAACTTGGATCATCACAGTAACCCTGTGACATCATGAGGTAGTTATTCTCTTGTGTTTTTACGTTACTGATTGTTTAACATAAACATATACTGGACGGGACAGTATAACCAGGATTTCATTCAAATACATCAAACAAAACTCCAATATATTTGATAATAAAACAATAGTGCTATAACAACTAAAATTGTAATTTTCATCAAAATGGCAACAGCTAAAATACCTATCCGTACAAAAGGTCAGACAACCTGTGTTCATCACAAGGGGAAACAACTGGAATTCTATTGTGAAAAATGTCAAGAATTGGTTTGTCCAAAATGCCTTTCCTCTATTCACAAAAGCCATCCAGTTTGTGAGCTCAGTGAAATCACTCCTCAGAAGAAACAAGACATTAAAAACTTTATTGACAGAACAGAACAAAATGACCTGGTACAAATTGCTAACTACATCACCTCTACTGGTACACTCCTCAATGAAAATGACAACACATTTGAGAAACTGTCACATCAGTTGAGGATGCAAACAGACAAATTAAAACAAGATCTTGACATGCTCACAGCTGAGACACTCTCTCTTTATCAGGAAATGAAAGAGGACAATTCAAAGCTGATACAGAAATACAAACAAGACCTGGAGATGTACGACAAACAACTCAAACAACAAATACAGGAATGTAAGACAGCACTTCAGCAGGGTTCTGACTTAAACATTTACGATACAAGATGTGAAATAGATTCCCAAATACATTTCCCTGTAAAACCTGTCCTGGGTACTGCAAGCTTCACTCCAAACAAAAATCCTCAAGGTCACCTGACGCTTGCTTTAGGGAAAGTTATCATCTCAGGTCAAGGTCAAACATCAACTGACCAGGATCGGTCAGTCTCAACATCAGATGGTCAGGGACAGTCCTCTTCACAACAACAGTCAGGAGATAAAGGGAAGAAAGCAGTGACAAGGTATAAACTCCTGTCAGAGACCAAGGTGGTGGAGGAGTGGAAGTCTCCATGTTACATTAATTCTATATGTCCGACCACTGATGACCAGGCCTGGACCAGGTACTATAAAACATTAACTCTCCTGGACAGAAAGGGTACAGTAATACAGAACATCACACACAAGGCTGATATCAATGACATCAGTCTGTCACCAACAACATACAGACTGTGGGTCTGCGACACAAAACACAACATCCTGGAGCTGGTATCAGGACAACTAACACATAGATTCAGAACCAAGGGGAAACCCGAGGGTTTATGTGTCACAGCCAGTAACCATGTCATTGTGGGCATGCCCAAACACATCTCTAAATTTACCACACAAGGTCAGAAGGTGCTCACTACAAAGGCTGCTGGGACTGGAAAACCATTAGTGTGTACACCATGGAGGATAACAGAATGTCCTGTCACTCACAATGTTGCAGTGATTGATTTCAGTAATAAAATTAATGGTGGTGATGGGAACAAGCATGTTGTTGTCATGGATACAGACTTCCAGGAACTGTTTGTATACAGAGGTGACATCCCCAGTACATATAAAACACCACAAACAGGAAGTGAAACATTTTACCCCTGGAGTGTGGTGTATGATAGTGTGGGGAACCTCATCATAGGGGACTGTAACAACTACAGGGTCCTACTCCTCAGTGGAGGTGGTGAGTTCCTCAGGATCATATACACAGACATATACTGGACATGGGCTGTAGGTGTAGACAGGAAGGATGTCCTGTGGGCAGTGATTGGTGGTGACAATGTAAAACTACTACAGTACAGCAGTATGTGATAGCTATAATAAAACTACTACAGTACAGCAGTTTGTGATAGCTATAAACTACTACAGTAGAGCAGTATGTGATAGCTATAAACTACTACAGTACGGCAGTATGTGACAGCTATAATAAAACTACTACAGTACAGCAGTTTGTGATAGCTATAAACTACTACAGTACAGCAGTATGTGATAGCTATAAACTACTACAGTACAACAGTATGTGATAGCTATAATAAAACTACTACAATACATCACTATGTGATAGCTATGAACTACTATATTACAGCACTATGTGATAACTATAAACTACTACAGTACAGCAGTATGTGATAGCTATAAACTACTACAGTACAGTAGTGTGTGATAGCTATAATAAAACTACTACAGTACATCACTATGTGATAGCTATGAACTACTATATTACAGCACTATGTGATAGCTATAAACTACTACAGTACAGCAGTATGTGATAGCTATAAACTACTACAGTACAGTAGTGTGTGATAGCTATAATAAAACTACTACAGTACAGCACTATGTGATAGCTATAAACTACTACAGTAGAGCAGTATGTGATAGCTATAAACTACTACAGTACAGCAGTATGTAATAGCTATAAACTACTACAGTACGGCAGTATGTGACAGCTATAATAAAACTACTACAGTACAGCACTATGTGATAGCTTTAAACTACTACAGTACAGCAGTATGTGATAGCTATAAACTACTACAGTACGGCAGTAGGTGATAGCTATAAACTACTACAGTACGGCAGTATGTGATAGCTATAAACTACTACAGTACGGCAGTTTGTGATAGCTATAAACAACTACAGTACAGCAGTATGTGATAGCTATAAACTACTACAGTACAGCAGTATGTGATAGCTATAAACAACTACAGTACAGCAGTATGTGATAGCTATAAACTACTACAGTACAGCAGTATGTGATAGCTATAAACTACTACAGTACAGCAGTATGTGATAGCTATAAACTACTACAGTACAGCAGTATGTGATAGCTATAAACTACTACAGTACAGCAGTATGTGATAGCTATAAACAACTACAGTACAGCAGTATGTGATAGCTATAAACTACTACAGTACAGCGGTATGTGATAGCTATAAACTACTACAGTACAGCAGTATGTGATAGCTATAAACAACTACAGTACAGCAGTATGCGACAGTTATACACTACTACAGTACAGCAGTATGTGATAGCTATAAACAACTACAGTACAGCAGTATGCGACAGTTATACACTACTACAGTACAGCAGTATGTAATAGCTATAATAACATTACAACAGTACAGCAGTATGCGACAGTTATACACTACTACAGTACAGCAGTATGTGATAGCTGGACAATGACTGAATAATTGACCTGTGACATGCGCTGTCCAATTCTTTATTTTGGACACTATACAGATTTGTAAAATTTTCTTACAAAGAGTTAATGTCCTTTCTGCCATACACAAGATAAATCTTTGAAATTATATTTCAAACATGTCTATGTTGATGTAAATTGTTTATAAAGATAATTTATTCCAAATAAGTAATTTAACTGTAGTGTCAGATCAATCTCTGAAATACCCAGTAATAAATATAATTGGTCTCAGTCTTTCATGTTTAATCTATATTTATGTATTTAAGTAATGTATAGCATATGTATACAAAAGCTATACAGTATTTTTACCTTTTGTTTTCTTGTGAAACAGATACGTATTGTCTGTAGTGTTACTGAGTATTTTGTAAGTGTGTAATTGATTTAGACGTGTTCGATTGTGAATTTTATCATTAAGCTGTAGTAAAAAGTATTATTTGTATATCTTAGGGACTTAATTTGGTTAACTTTTGCCTCATATTGGTCACTATGAATTGAAAAATAAATATTCAAAAATAACTTCACATGGTTGGTTGTTTTGTCGGCTGGTCGACGATAAGAACCTGTGACTTCACCTAGTTGGTTGTTTGTCAGCTGGTTGACGATGAGAACCTGTGACTTCACCTAGTTGGTCGTTTGTCAGCTGGTCGACGATTAGAACTCATGACTTCACCAAGTTGGTCATTTGTCAGCTGGTCGACGATGAGAACCCATGACTTCACCTAGTTGGTTGTTTTGTCAGCTGGTCGACGATGAGAACCTGTGACTTCACCTGGTTGGTCGTTTGTCAGCTGGTCGACGATGAGAACTCATGACTTCACCAAGTTGGTCATTTGTCAGCTGGTCGACGATGAGAACCCATGACTTCACCTAGTTGGTTGTTTGTCAGCTGGTCGACAATGAGAACCCATGATTTCACCTAGTTGGTCGTTTGTCAGCTGGTCGACGATGAGAACTCATGACTTCACCAAGTTGGTCATTTGTCAGTTGGTCGACGATGAGAACCCATGACTTCACCTAGTTGGTTGTTTGTCAGCTGGTCGACAATGAGAACCCATGATTTCACCTAGTTGGTCGTTTGTCAGCTGGTCGAATAGATATATCGAAAGACAAATCACCAACATGTCTTTTCTATGACAGCTAGTCATTTTTATCAACATGCCATATATCCGATATATATAACAAGACAAGTCATCAACAATACGTTGTGAATTAATTGACGACGCTAAAAACTCCTAGATATTCATTGATAACTGAAAGCTTTTTTTCTGCATTGAAGTGAAATGATGACATGTGTATACACCAAAACTAGCTATCATTTTCATTCTGTGTGTTCTTATAATCTTTTACTACAGTAACTTACAGTAACTCACGATAATATTTAAATATGTATTATTGTATTATTAATCATCAGATATCTTTGTCTCATTGCCTTGGGAAATAGTTAATGTCTCGGGGGATAATAAAAGTGCTATTTCCCTCACACTTTTTTAACAAGAGATCCCAGAGGGATCTTGGCGCCCACCATTGAATGATCTTTGTAGGTTCCATGTCAGATTGATCTTTTCTCTACTTTTCCCTTCCTCTAAGTCTTACTAATCTGTGTAAATTCAGAAACAGCCCTCTAGTACTTTTCAAACAAGGGCAACCTATATATAAAATTTAAGATTTAGCAATAATGGCTGTCTGTCGGCCATGTTGTTTTCCGATTGGTCCCAAAATGCAATACCAGGGACTAAGGGGAACCTACATATGAAATTTGAGAAAAATCCCTTCAGTACCTTCAATTTTCAAAATACAAGATGGCTGCCTGTCAGCCAGGTTGTTTTCTGACTGGTCTCAAAATCCAATATGCATAACTAAGACACAGAGGGCAACCTACAAATGAAATTCAGAAAGATCCTTTCAGCATTTTCTGATAAATAGCGATAACAATCTTCAATTGTCAAAATCCAAGATGGCTGCCTGTCGGCCATGTTGTTTTTCGATTGGTCTCAAAATGCAATATGCATAACTACGCACTGAGGGAAACCTACATATGAAATTTGAGAAAGATCCCTTCAGTACTTTCTGAGAAATAGCGATAACAAACTTCAATTGTCAAAATCCAAGATGACTGCCTGTCGGCCATGTTGTTTCCCGAATAGTCTCAAAATGCAATATGCATAACTAGGCGCCAAGGCAAACCTACAATTGAAATTTCAGAAAGATCCCTTCATAAGTTTCTGAGAAATAGCTATAACAAACTTCAATTGTCAAAATCCAAGATGGCTGCCTGTCGGCCATGTTGTTTTCAGATTAGTCTCAAAATGCAATATGCATAACTAGTCACTGAGGGAAACCTACATATGAAATTTCAGAAAGATCCCTTCATAAGTTTCTGAGAAATAGCTATAACAAACTTCAATTGTCAAAATCCAAGATGGCTGCCTGTCGGCCATGTTGTTTTCCAATTGGTCTCAAAATGCAATATGCATAACTATGCACCAAGAGGAACCTTTATATGGAATTTCAGAAAGATCCCTTCATAAGTTTCTGAGAAATAGTGATAACAATCTTCAATTGTCAAAATCCAAGATGGCTGCCTGTCGGCCATGTTGTTTTCCGATTAGTCTCAAAATTCAATGTGCATAACTAGTCACTGAGAGGAACCTACATATGAAATTTCAGAAAGATCCCTTCATTAGTTTCTGAGAAATAGCGATAACAAACTTCAATTGTCAAAATCCAAGATGGCTGCCTGTCGGCCATGTTGTTTTCCTATTGGTCTCAAAATGCAATATGCATAACTAGGCACCAAGAGGAACCTTTATATGAAATTTGAGAAAGATCCCTTCAGTGCTTACTCAGAAATAGCGATAACAAACTTCAATTGTCAAAATCCAAGATGGCTGCCTGTCGGCCATGTTGTTTTTCGATTGGTCTCAAAATGCAATATGCATAACTACGCACTGAGGGAAACCTACATATGAAATTTGAGAAAGATCCCTTCAGTACTTTCTGAGAAAGAGCGATAACAAACTTCAATTGTCAAAATCCAAGATGACTGCCTGTCGGCCATGTTGTTTCCCGAATAGTCTCAAAATGCAATATGCATAACTAGGCGCCAAGGCAAACCTACAATTGAAATTTCAGAAAGATCCCTTCATAAGTTTCTGAGAAATAGCTATAACAAACTTCAATTGTCAAAATCCAAGATGGCTGCCTGTCGGCCATGTTGTTTTCAGATTAGTCTCAAAATGCAATATGCATAACTAGTCACTGAGGGAAACCTACATATGAAATTTCAGAAAGATCCCTTCATAAGTTTCTGAGAAATAGCTATAACAAACTTCAATTGTCAAAATCCAAGATGGCTGCCTGTCGGCCATGTTGTTTTCCAATTGGTCTCAAAATGCAATATGCATAACTAGGCACCAAGAGGAACCTTTATATGGAATTTCAGAAAGATCCCTTCATAAGTTTCTGAGAAATAGTGATAACAATCTTCAATTGTCAAAATCCAAGATGGCTGCCTGTCGGCCATGTTGTTTTCCGATTAGTCTCAAAATTCAATGTGCATAACTAGTCACTGAGAGGAACCTACATATGAAATTTCAGAAAGATCCCTTCATTAGTTTCTGAGAAATAGCGATAACAAACTTCAATTGTCAAAATCCAAGATGGCTGCCTGTCGGCCATGTTGTTTTCCAATTGGTCTCAAAATGCAATATGCATAACTAGGCACCAAGAGGAACCTTTATATGAAATTTGAGAAAGATCCCTTCAGTGCTTACTCAGAAATAGCGATAACAAACTTCAATTGTCAAAATCCAAGATGGCTGCCTGTCGGCCATGTTGTTTTCCGATTAGTCTCAAAATACAATATGCATAACTACGCACTGAGGGGGACCTACATATGAAATTTCAGAAAGATCCCCTTATTAGTTTCTGAGAAATAGCTATAACAAACTTCAATTGTCAAATTCCAAGATGGCTGCCTGTCGGCCATGTTGTTTTCCAATTGGTCTCAAAATGCAATATGCATAACTAGGCACCAAGAGGAACCTTTATATGAAATTTCAGAAAGATCCCCTCATTAGTTTCTGAGAAATAGCTATAACAAACTTCAATTGTCAAAATCCAAGATGGCTGCCTGTCGGCCATGTTGTTTTCAGATTGGTCTCAAAATGCAATATGCATAACTAGGCACCAAGGGGAACCTAAATATGAAATTTGAGAAAGATCCTGTCAGTACTTTCTGAGAAATAGCGATAACAAGAATTGTTTACGGACGGAGGGACGGAGGGAGGGAGGGACGGACGGACGGACGACGGACGCAGGGCGATTTGAATAGCCCACCATCTGATGATGGTGGGCTAAAAATGTGAAAGCATGTAAATATAGAGCAACTGAATTTAAATATGTATGCAATATCATAAATTGTCAATGGAATTATAAACCTACTAAAGTGATTAAAATATCAAATGTTCACTCACCTTTAACACACTGATAAATGTTTAGTTTAGTAAAAGCCAGCTTCCCTTTGTTCTCGGGGCCGCGGTGGCAGAGTGGTTAAGGTGTACCGACACTTTATCACTAGCCCTTCACCACTGGTACTCTGGCTTTCCTCCACCTCCAAAACCTGGCACGTCCTTAAATGACCCTGGCTGTTAATAGGACGTTAAACAAAAACAAACCAAACCAAAATTGTTCTCCATCATGGTGAAATGAGTCATGACTTCATTTGTCAACAGCCTGACAATTATTCATATCATAATGTAAATAATGAAATATTTAAGTCAATTATATATTCATAATATAATTCCAACAGGTTCATCAACTTATGAATACAGCACCTTTACAAATACACCCAATACATTGGTTTAATTGCTTCAATAATGTTCATTGAAACAGTTACAGGTACATGAATGGTTTTTATTTGCTTCATAACATGCAAATTAGCTAATTTTTAATAGAATAACAGTTGAAAGATTGCAATAATAGAGGTGAATGCATTATGAAAACTTTCTGGCACTTATTTACTCCAACAAGTTTTCTGACAATTGGTCCTTTGCATTGATGCCCCTACTGTGCTGATGTATATATATTGTATCTGAAACATCAAATTTAAATCCAGTAATTATAATAGAGCAAATATTCTGCCATGTACATTTTCCCCAAAGTTGTCAAAAATTTATGGACAGCAGAGAGCAGTATGCCATTTTTTATCAATTTTAATCAATATAAAGCAGTTTAAGTTTGAGAGCGATTCCCTTTTAGATTATGCAAAGAAGATTTAAATTTTGAAATTTCAGTGCATGTTCAGTACATCCTTGTTAGCCGATCCTAGAGCCTACAATCATAGTTTTGGAGAGTGGTAAAGTCCTTTGCTACCCTTTCTAATCTGATTGTTAATGAAACTTATTTCTACACACTACAGTCGAACCTGTCTATAAAGGACACCTAAGGGACAAGACAAAAGTGTCCTTTATAGAGAGGTGTCCTTTATATAGAGGTTCAACAAGTTATGTCCCTTATAAACGAAGAAACAAACCAAAGTCTGTTTATAGTACACTATATGTATATATGTTGAACAGGTAAAAAGTATTCCTAATCCACAAAACAACAAATGATTGTAACAGTCTGTTAGATTAGAGACATATATATACACAGAGATTGGTAACTCTCTATATGCCCTTGTGTTAACATAGTGGCCCCTGACCTTCCCACAATCCTTTCCGGTCGCTCGGTTCAGTCTTCACTTGACGCCATATAAGAGAAATCGTGAAAACCACACACACAATTATCGATAATTGCTATTTGAAATCATCACCAAGATCCAATTATGTGCTTTAATTTTATTAATATCAAAGTGCAGAAGTGTCATCAATATGAAATTTATCACAATTTGCTGTCCAAGTGTTTGTATTTTGAGTATGAAAGTCAAGCACACCGCAGGACAGATCGGCGGGAATCTCCAATTTTCGAAAAGTCCCTATGGGGTTTTCGAGAATACGGATAAATGACAACAATGTGCATGATAAACAAGGCCATATTCCATAAGTATGATAGTTTTTGGTTAATGTGGTAACTTTTGTAGTGGCCTAAATAAAACAATGTGCTTTTTGTGTGCGTTTAAAATTGACGATGTTTTGGTCTGACGTAATGGCTGCTTAATTACAAACTTGGACATGTCGAATAGGACCCAACGGATTTTCGAAAATACGGATAAATGACAACAATGTGCATGATCAATAAGACTCTATCCCATAAGTTTGATAGTTTTTGGTTAATGTGTTAACTTTTGTAGTGGCCAAAATAAAACGATGTGCTTTTTGTGTGTATTTAAAATGACGATGTTTTGGTCTGACGTAATGGCGGATTAACCAGAACATGTCGAATAAGTTCCAGTACATCGATACACACATGCGCAAAGCCCGATTTACCTGTGCTCGCGTATGTGTGATATTTTGTTTGAAATCCCGATGACCCCGACAACTACAGGGCTATTACTTTGATAAGCTGCCTAGGAAAACTATTTACATGTATAATCAATAACAGACTTTATATTTACGCCGACTCAGTTGGTTTGATATCTAAAAATCAGGCGGGGTTCCGAAAAAGGTAAATGTTTTAAAATAATATATAATATGTACCATGATATTAAATCTTGTGTAAACTTCCATTTGGAAACCTCAGACTTTTCCCCTTGCTTGGTCGGGGTCCGGCAAGGGGAAAATCTCTCCCCATTTTTGTTTTCCGTATTTCTTAATGACCTTGAAGAATTTATGATGTCAATAGGCAGTGTTCCCCTTCAAAATTTAAGTGATGAGATTACCAGAAAACTCCATATTTTTATTGAGGTATTTGTATTATTATACGCAGATGATACTGTTATTTTCTCTGAAACAACGGAAGGTATGCAAGCTGCTCTAAATAATTTTAATGAATATTGTAAATTATGGAAACTTGAAGTTAATATAAAGAAAACTAAGGTGATGATCTTTAGCAAAAGAAAAACTTAACGGCGACATAATTTCACGCTTAACGATCAAATACTAGAAACTGTAGATCTGCTTCACATATTTAGGTGTTGCTTTTAAATCGAACGGAAATTTTGCAAATGCTAGACGTAAGCTTATCGAACAAGCACAAAAGTCAATATTCTCAATTTTTTTTTTTATGGCGCGGGAAGGATGTCATAATTAAATATATTTGCCTAGGCAAAATTAATTTTGCCTAGGCAGAAGTCGAATTTTGCCTAGGCAGAAGAAGTCGAATTTTGCCTAGGCAGAAGTCGAATTTTGCCTAGGCAAAATTATTTTTGCTTAGGCAATATTATTTTTGCCTAGGCAATATTCGATTTCTGCCTAGGCAAAAATATTTAATTATGACATCCTTCCCGCGCCATATAAATCAGGCAATTCCTATTGATTTGCAACTCAAACTTTTCGATTCTCTAGTTGAACCGATTCTGTTATATGGAGCAGAAATCTGGGGATACGAAGATCTCAAGTCTCTAGAAATAATTTTGTACAAGAATACTAAATGTTATAGATCTAATACACCAAACTATATGATTTATGGGGAGTTGGGAAGATACCCATTAGAACTTAAAGTCAAGATAAGAATGTTAAATTTTTGGAATCAACTTCTGACAAATGAAAATAAATTAAGCAATATATATTATATAGGCTAATGTCGAGTTTGAACCGCCGCGGTCAAATGAGATTCAAGTGGCTAGATCATGTGAAACAGATTTTTAATGATACTGGATATACATATATATTTGACAATGAACTACTCATGAATACAAGTTTTTATAAGTATGATGTCAAACAACGTTTACGTGATATATTAATACAAAAATGGTTTTCGGACCTAGAATCTTATTCAAAAGGTCAGTTTTATTCACAATTAAAAAAAGAATTTACATTTGAAAGTTATTTAACAAAGCTGTCAGATCAGAATAGAATCACTATCACAAAATTGCGTACTTCAAATATCAAATTCCCCATTGAAACTGGACGATGGCATGACATTCCGAGGGAAAATAGGATGTGTAATTTATGTTTTAGTAGTATCGGGGACGAATTCCACTATCTGTTTAAATGTCCAAATGAAGAAATCACTTGTATTAGGAAAAAAACATGTACCTCACTACTTTCTCAAAAATCCAACTATGCTAAAATTAGAACGTCTGCTGAAAAATTGCAATATCCAAATTATGAACAAACTGGCACTGTTTCTAAGAAAGGTGATGCTTTTGATTTGAATGTATATCTATATTTACATACGTGTGTAGAGCACACTGGGGTATTATCGACCACTGGGTATTATCGACCATTTGTCTTATTAAAGCTTGATATAAGTCGTAAGAAGCTTTGTCTTGTCATTCAATCGCTTCTATCACTTAGAATACTCCCTTCGGAATAACTTGAGGTTTTCCTTAGATTTCTGAGAGCCTTTAAATTCCTAATGGATGACATTGTTGAAACTGGCAAGCGCGGGTCTTTCAAAACAACGTAACGTTACGGGATAATTTAACTGGAAAGAGAAAATGAAAGTGTATCTGGTTAGATCAAAATATGTACCAATTCTTGTTGTTCATCCAACGACTTCAGTTTATCGTCAAATCCATGAACTTCCTGCAACGTTGAAGCAACAACAGGAATTGTCTCACAGCCTGAAGCTGACGGTGCCAATACTTCGGGTGACCTTGACATCAATGTCTGAAGGTCCGACTTGATGTCAACCCACGGCTATTGTGGTCTAGTCTAGTCAACCCAGAGACCTATATACTAAGTAAAATATCGAAATACACAAAAATATTTGGCAAAAATGTAAACCAACAATTCATGAACAAATCTACCTGCATTTAAAGACTTGATTACATACCTTAAACTCTTAAACTTACCAGCAAAGAACGATTTAGGTACCCAGCTCAAAAACAGGTGAACGAGATGAAACGGTCTACCCGGATCTGCGCACGCATCAATGCTGCATCCTCAACCCTGAACTGAGAGTTATCTCGCTTGACGCAGTACCCGTACCCAACATTTGATAGACATAAATGGGTATCCATATTTCTAAAATACCTAGACTACTTTACATCAGCTTGTACAGTCGGTTCCAGGAACTGATGTACCGAGGGTGCACAGATTAAAAAAAAACATATCTGAAGCCAGCTTGTTTCTACTCTTGGCATGGGATCTGATGGCGAAAACACTCTTACCATTCTCTATATGCATCCCTACATCTATGAACCTGAAACAACTACATATGGACAGTATTTATTTATCACTTTTAAGTTCCATTTGTAAATGTAAGAATTTAGATGCAGACGACTTACTATGTTCGATTATATACAATTAACACCAATTGTACACTGTACCGTACACGATTACCTCAAAGTTTAGCCTTAAAAAACATGTAAACCCATGCCAACCCCCGACCCCCCCCCCCCCCCCCCCCCCAAAGTATTGCAAAATTAGCTTATAATAATTCATTTTCCGATTTTTTTCAAATTCCTGGAACCGCGCCTGTAAGCTAAGTCTTGTAATACAATATTTCAAAATATAGAGTACTGACAGGTCACCGGATGTCTCGTCATGTGGTAAGATATTATAATCATCTTGAACGCTGCTGAAGTTGACATTTGACGTTTGGACTTTAGAAACTTTAAAAAGGAAAGAAAACATCCATTATACATGTACTATCATATGACTTGTTCTTAGGGAAATGAAAATGTCGATGTAAAACTCTTGTATTGGCTCTGATCATTAAGATTTTTTCTTAATTTTTTGACCTTGCCCTCTGACCGAGTGACCTGAATCTTTGATAAGTTGACTTCTTGTATGTTTTGATACAACAATATGAAACAAATACCGTGATGGAAATTAATGTAACTAACAGTTTTGTAAAACTGAGGACTCTGACTTTAAAGAAGATTTCTATGAAATATTTTCAGTGTCAAAAATGTCATCTCCTTCACTTTTTAAATGTTCAATGATTAAAATGTATTGCTGTTGCTGTGATATAACTATTACTGCTGTGGCCCCCTGTAGCTCCCCTCCCCCCCCCCCCCCCCCCCCCCCCCCCCCCCCAGATGTTCTCAGATGTTGGTCTTGGCCAGGTGAGATGGAAAGCTGCATATGAGATGTTGGGAGTTTATTATGAATTTTAATGTTACAATGAAACATATAGCGAAGCTAATTGTGGTCTCGGTCCTAACACAGGGGCATGTCTAGTTTTATATTACAAAAAATAGTCATCAATACCTTTCAATATATATAGGTATTTATGACTATTTTTTGTAATATAAAACTAGACATGCCCCTGTGGTACGGTATACACAATACACTGTACAGTATACACGATACACGATACAGTATACACGATACACGATACAGTATACACGATACACGATACAGTATACACGATACACGATACAGTATACACGATACACGGTACAGTATACACGATACACTGTATAGTATACACGATACACGGTACAGTATACACGATACAGTATACACGATACAGTATACACGATACACGGTACAGTATACACGATACACGATAAACGGTACAGTATACACGATACACTGTACAGTATACACGATACACGATACAGTATACACGATACAGTATACACGATACACTGTACAGTATACACGATACGCTGTACAGTATACACGATACACGATACAGTATACACGATACACGATACAGTATACACGATACACTGTACGGTATACACGATATACTGTACGTTATATACGATACACGGTACAGAATACACGATACAGTATATACGATACACTATACGGTATACACGATACAGTATACACGATACAGTATACACGATACACTGTACGGAATACACGATACAGTATACACGATACACTGTACGGTATACACGATACAGTATACACGATACACTGTACGGTATACACGATACAGTATACACGATACAGTATACACGATACACGGTACAGTATACACGATACAGTATACACGATACAGTATACACGATACACGATACAGTATACACGATACAGTATACACGATACAGTATACACAATACACGATACAGTATACACGATACAGTATACACGATACACGATACAGTATACACGATACAGTATACACGATACACTGTACACGATACAGTATACACGATACACTGTACAGTATACACGATACACGATACAGTATACACGATACGGTATACACGATACACGATACACGATACAGTATACACGATACAGTATACACGATACACAATACACGATACAGTATACACGATACACGATACAGTATACACGATACACTGTATGGTATATACGATACACTGTAGGGTATACACGATACAGTATACACGATACAATATACACGATACAGTATAGACGATACAGTATACACGATACAGTATACACGATACACGATACAGTATACACGATACAGGACACAGTATACACGATACACGATACAGTATACACAATACACGATACAGTATACACGGTACAGTATACACGATACAGTATACACGATACACAATACACGATACAGTATACACGATACAATATACACGATACAGTATACACGATACACGATACAGTATACACGATACAGTATACACGATACACGATACAGTATACACGATACAGGACACAGTATACACGATACACGATACAGTATACACAATACACGATACAGTATACACGGTACAGTATACACGATACAGTATACACGATACACAATACACGATACAGTATACAGTATACACAATACACTGTACGCTATACACGATACACGATACAGTATACACGATACGGTATACACGATACACGATACACGATACAGTATACACGATACAGTATACACGATACACAATACACGATACAGTATACACGATACACGATACAGTATACACGATACACGATACACTGTACGGTAAATACGATACACTGTACGGTATACACGATACAGTATACACGATACAATATACACGATACAGTATACACGATACACGATACAGCATACACGATACACTGTACAGTATACACGATACACAATACACGATACAATATACACGATACACGATACAGTATACACGATACACGATACACTGTACGGTATATACGATACACTGTACAGTATACACGATACAGTATACACGATACAGTATACACGATACAGTATACACGATACAGTATACACGATACACAATACACGATACAGTATACACGATACACGATACAGTATACACGATACACGATACACTGTACGGTATATACGATACACTGTACGGTATACACGATACAGTATACACGATACACAATACACGATACAGTATACACGATACACGATACAGTATACACGATACACGATACACTGTACGGTATATACGATACACTGTACGGTATACACGATACAGTATACACGATACACGATACAGCATACACGATACACTGTACAGTATACACGATACACAATACACGATACCGTATACACGATACACGATACAGTATACACGATACACGATACACTGTACGGTATATACGATACACTGTACGGTATACACGATACAGTATACACGATACAGTATACAAGATACACGATACACGGTACAGTATACACGATACACTGTACGGTATACACGATACATTATACAGTATACACGATACAGTATACACGATACACGATACAGTATACACGATACGGTATACACGATACAGTATACACAATACACGATACAGTATACACAATACACGATACAGTATACACGATACACGATACAGTATACACAATACACGATACAGTATACACGATACACTGTACGTTATACACGATACACGATACAGTATACACGATACAGTATACACGATACACTGTACGTTATACACGATACACGATACAGTATACACGATACACTGTACGGTATACACGATACAGTATACACGATACACGATACAGTATACACGATACACGATACAGTATACACGATACACTGTACGGTATACACGATACATGATACAGTATACAGTATACACGATACACGATACACTATACACGATACACTATACACGATACACGATACATTATGCACGATACACTATACACGATACATGATACAGTATACACGATACACGATACACTATACACGATACACGATACACTGTATGGTATACACGATACACTGTATGGCATACACGATACACTATACACGATACACGATACAGTATACACGATACACGATACAGTATACACAATACACGATACAGTATACACGGTACAGTATACACGATACAGTATACACGATACACAATACACGATACAGTATACAGTATACACAATACACTGTACGGTATACACGATACACGATACAGTATACACGATACGGTATACACGATACACGATACAAGATACAGTATACACGATACACAATACACGATACAGTATACACGATACAGTATACACGATACACGATACACTGTACGGTATATACGATACACTGTACGGTATACACGATACAGTATACACGATACAGTATACACGATACACGATACAGTATACACGATACACGATACAGCATACACGATACACTGTACAGTATACACGATACACAATACACGATACAGTATACACGATACACGATACAGTATACACGATACACGATACACTGTACGGTATATACGATACACTGTACGGTATACACGATACAGTATACACGATACAGTATACACGATACACTGAACGGTTTACACGATACATTATACAGTATACACGATACAGTATACACGATACACGATACAGTATACACGATACGGTATACACGATACAGTATACACAATACAGTATACACGATACACTGTACGGTATACACGGTACAGTATACACAATACACGATACAGTATACACGGTACAGTATACACAATACACGATACAGTATACACGATATAGTATACACGTTATAGTATACACGACACACGATACAGTATACAGAATACACGATACATTATACACGATACACTGTACGGTATACACGATACAGTATACACGATACACGATACAGTATACACAATACACGATACAGTATACACGATACACTGTACGTTATACACGATACACGATACAGTATACACGATACAGTATACACGATACACTGTACGTTATACACGATACACGATACAGTATACACGATACACTGTACGGTATACACGATACACTATACACGATACAGTATACACGATACACGATACAGTATACACGATACACTGTACAGTATGCACGATACAGTATACACGATACACGATACAGTATACACGATACACTGTACGGTATACACGATACATGATACAGTATACAGTATACACGATACTCGATACACTATACACGATACACTATACACGATACACTATACACGATACACGATACATTATGCACGATACACTATACACGATACATGATACAGTATACACGATACACGATACACTATACACGATACACTGTATGGTATACACGATACACTGTATGGTATACACGATACACTGTATGGCATACACGATACACTATACACGATACACGATACACTATACACTATACACGATGCACGATACATTATACACGATACACTATACACGATACACGATACATTATACACACGATAAAGAAGCACATGTTCAAAATACCTGATACATATATACTGTACACCCTTCGATATACACGATACACGAATCTCGCTACAGAATACAAGCTCTCGAAGAAATGGTGCAAATACATGTGTTCTAAGTCTTCAGATTGTTTCGAGATAGAAACCAAGGTTTTCAATGTCAATGAGGAATGCCGGCAAAATACTCATAGTCGTACACGATACAGTATTCACGATACAGTATACACGATACACGATACAGTATACACGATACGGTATACACGATACAGTATACACAATACACGATACAGTATACACGGTACAGTATACACAATACACGATACAGTATACACGATATAGTATACACGATATAGTATACACGACACACGATACAGTATACAGAATACACGATACAGTATACACGATACACTGTACGGTATACACGATACAGTATACACGATACACGATACAGTATACACGATACAGTATACACGATACACTTTACGTTATACACGATACACGATACAGTATACACGATACAGTATACACGATACACTGTACGTTATACACGATACACGATACAGTATACACGATACACTGTACGGTATACACGATACACTATACACGATACAGTATACACGATACACGATACAGTATACACGATACACTGTACAGTATACACGATACAGTATACACGATACACGATACAGTATACACGATACACTGTACGGTATACACGATACATGATACAGTATACAGTATACACGATACACTATACACGATACACTATACACGATACACGATACATTATGCACGATACACTATACACGATACATGATACAGTATACACGATAAACGATACACTATACACGATACACGATACACTGTATGGTATACACGATACACTGTATGGCATACACGATACACTATACACGATACACGATACAGTATACACGATACACGATACAGTATACACAATACACGATACAGTATACACGGTACAGTATACACGATACAGTATACACGATACACAATACACGATACAGTATACAGTATACACAATACACTGTACGGTATACACGATACACGATACAGTATACACGATACGGTATACACGATACACGATACAAGATACAGTATACACGATACACAATACACGATACAGTATACACGATACACGATACAGTATACACGATACACGATACACTGTACGGTATATACGATACACTGTACGGTATACACGATACAGTATACACGATACAGTATACACGATACACGATACAGTATACACGATACACGATACAGCATACACGATACACTGTACAGTATACACGATACACAATACACGATACAGTATACACGATACACGATACAGTATACACGATACACGATACACTGTACGGTATATACGATACACTGTACGGTATACACGATACAGTATACACGATACAGTATACAAGATACACGATACACGGTACAGTATACACGATACACTGAACGGTTTACACGATACATTATACAGTATACACGATACAGTATACACGATACGGTATACACGATACAGTATACACAATACAGTATACACGATACACTGTACGGTATACACGGTACAGTATACACAATACACGATACAGTATACACGGTACAGTATACACAATACACGATACAGTATACACGATATAGTATACACGATATAGTATACACGACACACGATACAGTATACAGAATACACGATACATTATACACGATACACTGTACGGTATACACGATACAGTATACACGATACACGATACAGTATACACAATACACGATACAGTATACACGATACACTGTACGTTATACACGATACACGATACAGTATACACGATACAGTATACACGATACACTGTACGTTATACACGATACACGATACAGTATACACGATACACTGTACGGTATACACGATACACTATACACGATACAGTATACACGATACACGATACACTATACACGATACACGATACATTATGCACGATACACTACACACGATACATGATACAGTATACACGATACACGATACACTATACACGATACACTGTATGGTATACACGATACACTGTATGGCATACACGATACACTATACACGATACACGATACACTATACACTATACACGATGCACGATACATTATACACGATACACTATACACGATACACGATACATTATACACACGATAAAGAAGCACATGTTCAAAATACCTGATACATATATACTGTACACCCTTCGATATACACGATACACGAATCTCGCTACAGAATACAAGCTCTCGAAGAAATGGTGCAAATACATGTGTTCTAAGTCTTCAGATTGTTTCGAGATAGAAACCAAGGTTTTCAATGTCAATGAGGAATGCCGGCAAAATACTCATAGTCGTACACGATACAGTATTCACGATACAGTATACACGATACACGATACAGTATACACGATACGGTATACACGATACAGTATACACAATACAGTATACACGATACACTGTACGGTATACACGGTACAGTATACACAATACACGATACAGTATACACGGTACAGTATACACAATACACGATACAGTATACACGATATAGTATACACGATATAGTATACACGACACACGATACAGTATACAGAATACACGATACAGTATACACGATACACTGTACGGTATACACGATACAGTATACACGATACACGATACAGTATACACGATACAGTATACACGATACACTTTACGTTATACACGATACACGATACAGTATACACGATACAGTATACACGATACACTGTACGTTATACACGATACACGATACAGTATACACGATACACTGTACGGTATACACGATACACTATACACGATACAGTATACACGATACACGATACAGTATACACGATACACTGTACAGTATACACGATACAGTATACACGATACACGATACAGTATACACGATACACTGTACGGTATACACGATACATGATACAGTATACAGTATACACGATACACGATACACGATACACTATACACTATACACGATACACTATACACGATACACGATACATTATGCACGATACACTATACACGATACATGATACAGTATACACGATACACGATACACTATACACGATACACGATACACTGTATGGTATACACGATACACTGTATGGCATACACGGTACACTATACACGATACACGATACAGTATACACGATACACGATACAGTATACACAATACACGATACAGTATACACGGTACAGTATACACGATACAGTATACACGATACACAATACACGATACAGTATACAGTATACACAATACACTGTACGGTATACACGATACACGATACAGTATACACGATACGGTATACACGATACACGATACAAGATACAGTATACACGATACACAATACACGATACAGTATACACGATACACGATACACTGTACGGTATATACGATACACTGTACGGTATACACGATACAGTATACACGATACAGTATACACGATACACGATACAGTATACACGATACACGATACAGCATACACGATACACTGTACAGTATACACGATACACAATACACGATACAGTATACACGATACACGATACAGTATACACGATACACGATACACTGTACGGTATATACGATACACTGTACGGTATACACGATACAGTATACACGATACAGTATACAAGATACACGATACACGGTACAGTATACACGATACACTGAACGGTTTACACGATACATTATACAGTATACACGATACAGTATACACGATACACGATACAGTATACACGATACAGTATACACAATACAGTATACACGATACACTGTACGGTATACACGGTACAGTATACACAATACACGATACAGTATACACGGTACAGTATACACAATACACGATACAGTATACACGATATAGTATACACGATATAGTATACACGACACACGATACAGTATACAGAATACACGATACATTATACACGATACACTGTACGGTATACACGATACAGTATACACGATACACGATACAGTATACACAATACACGATACAGTATACACGATACACTGTACGTTATACACGATACACGATACAGTATACACGATACAGTATACACGATACACTGTACGTTATACACGATACACGATACAGTATACACGATACACTGTACGGTATACACGATACACTATACACGATACAGTATACACGATACAGTATACACGATACAGTATACACGATACACTGTACAGTATGCACGATACAGTATACACGATACACGATACACGATACAGTATACACGATACACTGTACAGTATACACGATACATGATACAGTATACAGTATACACGATACACGATACACTGTACACGATACTCGATACACTATACACGATACACTATACACGATACACTATACACGATACACGATACATTATGCACGATACACTATACACGATACATGATACAGTATACACGATACACGATACACTATACACGATACACTGTATGGTATACACGATACACTGTATGGTATACACGATACACTGTATGGCATACACGATACACTATACACGATACACGATACACTATACACTATACACGATGCACGATACATTATACACGATACACTATACACGATACACGATACATTATACACACGATAAAGAAGCACATGTTCAAAATACCTGATACATATATACTGTACACCCTTCGATATACACGATACACGAATCTCGCTACAGAATACAAGCTCTCGAAGAAATGGTGCAAATACATGTGTTCTAAGTCTTCAGATTGTTTCGAGATAGAAACCAAGGTTTTCAATATCGAGGAGAAATGCCGGCAAAATACTCATAGTCGTGCAAATAATTGTACATATATTTGTAGACAACGCCAACAGTTAGTCTATTTTAAGAGCATTACGAACACCTTTGTAAAATGCACTCACGAACTTCGTAAGTTTAGCGTAATTTTTTCATAAAATATTTTCAAAAAATTGTATGTTACGACGTTTGTGAAACGGTACCCTGTCTGGTGTTTCATGAGAGTTGTCTCCCTTGGTCCAGAATTAGTGGGGTCTCGTAACAGGAAACCAAAACTGAAAAAATGAATTTGGTTTGTAACAATAATACAAGCTGGATCAAGGGTTGTTAGTGATTACAATAATAATTAAAAATATATTTTAATTCTGATGATCTATCATCTTCTTTGGGAAATCAATTGATGTACATAATACTATTTGTAAACTAGTGCCCCTTAAAAAAGAACTTCCCTTATATTATTTTCTCTGTCTTTTCTCATTAAAGAAGATTCTATAAATGGAGTAACGTAGTTACAATAGTGAACAGGATATTTGATATAAATATACTGTTGTACATGTACAGTATAGAATATAACAACAATAAGAACACAACAATATCAATCAGAAGACTTGTTTAAAGAAAGCTTTAAATATAGCGCCTTGGGTTTATCTTAAACAATTTACTGAAAATTTAACATAAATCTTGAAATCAGGATCACTACTTATTCTCCTCATGCTTTTTCTTTTTATGAATTTACATTATCTTTTACTTTCGCTTTCCATTTACTTTTCACTGTAAATACTCCCTCTGATAAGTATTCTTGTAGGAATTTGTATAAATCGGATTTCTTTAGAATTATTATTATATCACTTGTAAACCCGTTATTGTACATATTTGTATCCATACACCAGGTATGCCATTGAAAGTTCACTGTTCGAAAGACACCTAAATTCACACCAATAATCTGTGCGTTCGACACTATAAACAATATTGTTTGACTTGAGTTATTTCTTTAACCACCGAGAGAAGATGCCCGTAAATGCTCGCATCAAGTTTACAATTCTTTTTTCTAGAGAAACACATTATTTTAATTTTTACCGAAGAAAAAGTGAAGCGGCACGCTTTACTTTCTCGAGCATATTCTGTAGGCTTTGTGAACTGACCAAACATATACCATCAGCTTGTGGTGGTATGTCGATTCTTAACTCGACAATAAGTGCATCATTTGCACATTTTTCAATCGTATGTAATAAACTGTTTATGAATACAAGATACATTTTTGCAGACAACCTACCCCCTTCAAAATCTCTCCATACAGATCCATCTTGAATTGAAACCATTAAATAAATACTACTTGTTATATCTGTATATATTGCTTTCAAAATATGCCATGACTTTGAAGTAATACCGATATCCTTTTGGAGAGCTTTAAAGCTTTAAAAAGGGCCACTCACATCACACATTTCACCATTTGAGGTTGGTAACGAAACCATACGTTCCCCTGTGTGGCTAATATGTGTCATTTCGTTATTTCGCCCAGCTAATCATCGTCTTTTCGCGGCGACAGAACGAAATAACAAAAAACGTAACGCGAACTAACGAACTGTTAAGGTCGCTGTTTAGGGACCCGAAATACTTCACCTCGCTGTTTATCGTATATCGCCCCACTAATAATCGTGTTTTCGCGGCGACAGAACGAAATAAAGAACAAAAGTAACGCGAAATAACGAAATTTTAAGGTCGCTGTTTAGTATGGTGGCTCGTTAGGTCCAAGTATCAAATCTCGCATTCTCGCACTCTCGCTCCCTCGCGTAAGGAACCTACATAATGATATACATTACGTTGGTTATATCCATATATATATATATATATGCGAGGAAGCGCGAGTGCGAGGGAGACCGTTATGGCATAACCTCGCATTCTCGCACTCTCGACCTCAGGTCGAAAACGCGAGAATGCGAAAACGCGACGGCGAGGGAGCGACCTCGCCGTCGAGTTTTCGCATTCCGTGTTTTCGACCTGTTTTTCCAAGATTTTATTTTTAATTTTTGTACATGTACTTTATGATTGTGTTAATCTTCATGATTTAACTAGTGATAATTTAGTGTGTAATTAATTCATGAAATTTATGGTATGAATTCAGTCCAAATAAAATTGTGTATCAAAATGAATTCATGACTACGTTCAGTTCAAACAATATTTTTTGGAAATACTGTAGCTGTTACGTCTTTGAAAGTTGATTTTAAATGTACCAGGGAAATTGTTAAAATGATTTTGCAATGGTGGTGGGAGATGTTTGTACAATGTATCCTGCATCTGCCACCGCATTGTCGGAATACACCCACCGTATATATTTTTGCTGTATACGGCAGTGACGGAAAACAGCTGTATTTTGGAATCCTAGCACGTGCGTCAGTTCGACTGACCTACTTCAAAGTGAAAGTCTACGTTTTAAAGGCGAACATACTTCTGTTATTTTTGACACCGATTCACTTCAAAATGATTATTTTTGATGATTATTTTTATGACTTTTGCAGGATAAATAGAATACATGGTCAGTGTCTTAAAATATAAGCTGTACTTTTGGCTCGGGACAGAAAGACAAAAGTGGCTCGCCAAGGCTTGTCAGAATATATCTGTATTGATGACGCTTGTCAGTCCGGATGGAAGCGTGCGAGGAAATCGGAGTACCCCGAGAAAAATCCATGTGTACCTTTTCCTGTCTGATCAGGGAATCGAACCCCGGCCATCTAGGTACAATATGTTACCACCGTGCCACCTGACTCTGTGTGAGATTTGAATTTCTGATTTTGTACTTTGCGGTTGCGCAATCTCAATTTTTTTACTGGTATTTCTTAACACTTATTCTGTTGAATAAATCATACTGGATGTTATATCTATTAGTCTGTGTTCATTTGCCAAAATCACTTCATGTTTATCGAATTATATAATACCCCAATGGGCCCCAATATTGATGAACCAGGATCAAATGGTAAACGAGGTTTAATCAAAGGAGACGAATGGTTAACGGGGATTGATAAAAAATGGTTAACGAGGTTTAATCAAAGGAGACGAATGGTTAACGGGGATGGATCAAAGGAGACGAACGGTTAACGATAATTGATCAAAGGAGACGAATGGTTATAAACGATGATTGATCAAAGGAGACGAACGGTTAACGATGATTGATCAAAGGAGACGAATGGTTAACGGGGATGGATCAAAGGAGACGAACGGTTAACGATAATTGATCAAAGGAGACGAATGGTTAACAATGGTTGATAAAAGGAGATAAATGGTTAACGATAATTGATCAAAGGAGACGAATGGTTAACAATGGTTGATCAAAGGGGACAAATGGTTAACGATGATTGATCAAAGGAGACGAATGGTTAACAATGATTGATCAAAGGAGACGAATGGTTAACAATGATTGATCAAAAGAAACGAATGGTTAACAATGGTTGATCAAAGGAGACGAATGGTTACCAATGATTGATCAAAGGAGACGAATGGTTAACGGGGATGGATCAAAGGAGACGAATGTTTAACGATGATTGATCAAAAAAGACGAATGGTTAACAATGATTGATCAAAGGAGACGAATGGTTAACAATGATTGATCAAAGGAGACGAATGGTTAACGGGGATGGATCAAAGGAGACGAATGGTTAACGATGATTGATCAAAGGAGACGAATGTTTAACGATGATTGATCAAAGGAGACGAATGGTTAACAATGATTGATCAAAGGAGACGAATGGTTAACGGGGATGAATCAAAGGAGACGAATGTTTAACAATGATTGATCAAAGGAGACGAATGGTTAACGGGGATGAATCAAAGGAGACGAATGGTTAACGATGATTGATCAAAGGAGACGAATGGTTAACAATGGTTGATAAAAGGAGATAAATGGTTAACGATAATTGATCAAAGGAGACGAATGGTTAACAATGGTTGATCAAAGGGGACAAATGGTTAACGATGATTGATCAAAGGAGACGAATGGTTAACAATGATTGATCAAAGGAGACGAATGGTTAACAATGATTGATCAAAAGAAACGAATGGTTAACAATGGTTGATCAAAGGAGACGAATGGTTACCAATGATTGATCAAAGGAGACGAATGGTTAACGGGGATGGATCAAAGGAGACGAATGTTTAACGATGATTGATCAAAAAAGACGAATGGTTAACAATGATTGATCAAAGGAGACGAATGGTTAACAATGATTGATCAAAGGAGACGAATGGTTAACGGGGATGGATCAAAGGAGACGAATGGTTAACGATGATTGATCAAAGGAGACGAATGTTTAACGATGATTGATCAAAGGAGACGAATGGTTAACAATGATTGATCAAAGGAGACGAATGGTTAACGGGGATGAATCAAAGGAGACGAATGTTTAACAATGATTGATCAAAGGAGACGAATGGTTAACGGGGATGAATCAAAGGAGACGAATGGTTAACGATGATTGATCAAAGGAGACGAATGGTTAACAATGATTGATCAAAGGAGACGAATGGTTAACGGGGATGGATCAAAGGAGACGAATGGTTAACAATGATTGATCAAAGGAGACGAATGGCTAACAATGGTTGATCAAAGGATACGAATGGTTAACAATGGTTGATCAAAGGAGACGAATGGTTAACAATGGTTGATCAAAGGAGACGAATGGTTAACAATGATTGATCAAAGGAGACGAATGGTTAACAATGGTTGATCAAAGGAGACGAATGGTTAACGGGGATGGATCAAAGGAGACATGGTTAACAATGGTTGATCAAAGGAGACGAATGGTTAACAATGGTTGATCAAAGGAGACGAATGGTTAACAATGGTTGATCAAAGAAGACAAATGGTTAACAATGGTTGATCAAAGGAGACGAATGGTTAACGATGATTGATCAAAGGGGACAAATGGTTAACAATGATTGATCAAAGAAGACAAATGGTTAACAATGGTTGATCAAAGGAGACGAATGGTTAACAATGATTGATCAAAGGAGACGAATGGTTAACAATGATTGATCAAAAGAAACGAATGGTTAACAATGGTTGATCAAAGGAGACGAATGGTTAACAATGGTTGATCAAAAGAGACAAATGGTTAACAATGATTGATCAAAGGAGACGAATGGTTAACAATGGTTGATCAAAGGAGACGAATGGTTAACGGGATGGATCAAAGGAGACATGGTTAACAATGGTTGATCAAAGGAGACGAATGGTTAACAATGGTTGATCAAAGAAGACAAATGGTTAACAATGGTTGATCAAAGGAGACGAATGGTTAACGATGATTGATCAAAGGGGACAAATGGTTAACAATGATTGATCAAAGAAGACAAATGGTTAACAATGATTGATCAAAGGAGACGAATGGTTAACAATGGTTGATCAAAGGAGACGAATGGTTAACAATGGTTGATCAAAGGAGACGAATGGTTAACAATGATTGATCAAAGGAGACGAATGGTTAACAATGGTTGATCAAAGGAGACGAATGGTTAACAATGATTGATCAAAGGAGACGAATGGTTAACAATGGTTGATCAAAGGAGACGAATGGTTAACGGGGATGGATCAAAGGAGACAAATGGTTAACAATGGTTGATCAAAGGAGACGAATGGTTAACAATGATTGATCAAAGGAGACGAATGGTTAACAATGGTTGATCAAAGGAGACGAATGGTTAACAATGGTTGATCAAAGGAGACGAATGGTTAACAATGGTTGATCAAAGGAGACGAATGGTTAACGGGGATGGATCAAAGGAGACAATGGTTAACAATGGTTGATCAAAGGAGACGAATGGTTAACAATGGTTGATCAAAGGAGACGAATGGTTAACATTGGTTGATCAAAGAAGACAAATGGTTAACAATGGTTGATCAAAGGAGACGAATGGTTAACGATGATTGATCAAAGGGGACAAATGGTTAACAATGATTGATCAAAGAAGACAAATAGTTAACAATGGTTGATCAAAGGAGACGAATGGTTAACAATGATTGATCAAAGGAGACGAATGGTTAACAATGATTGATCAAAAGAAACGAATGGTTAACAATGGTTGATCAAAGGAGACGAATGGTTAACAATGGTTGATCAAAGGAGACGAATGGTTAACGGGGATGGATCAAAGGAGACATGGTTAACAATGGTTGATCAAAGGAGACGAATGGTTAACAATGGTTGATCAAAGGAGACGAATGGTTAACAATGATTGATCAAAGGAGACGAATGGTTAACAATGGTTGATCAAAGGAGACGAATGGTTAACAATGATTGATCAAAGGAGACGAATGGTTAACAATGGTTGATCAAAGGAAACGAATGGTTAACGGGGATGGATCAAAGGAGACAAATGGTTAACAATGGTTGATCAAAGGAGACGAATGGTTAACAATGATTGATCAAAGGAGACGAATGGTTAACAATGATTGATCAAAGGAGACGAATGGTTAACAATGATTGATCAAAGGAGACGAATGGTTAACAATGATTGATCAAAAGAAACGAATGGTTAACAATGGTTGATCAAAGGAGACGAATGGTTAACGGGGATGGATCAAAGGAGACGAATGTTTAACGATGATTGATCAAAAAAGACGAATGGTTAACAATGATTGATCAAAGGAGACGAATGGTTAACAATGATTGATCAAAGGAGACGAATGGTTAACGGGGATGGATCAAAGGAGACGAATGGTTAACGATGATTGATCAAAGGAGACGAATGTTTAACGATGATTGATCAAAGGAGACGAATGGTTAACAATGATTGATCAAAGGAGACGAATGGTTAACGGGGATGAATCAAAGGAGACGAATGTTTAACAATGATTGATCAAAGGAGACGAATGGTTAACGGGGATGAATCAAAGGAGACGAATGGTTAATGATGATTGATCAAAGGAGACGAATGGTTAACAATGATTGATCAAAGGAGACGAATGGTTAACGGGGATGGATCAAAGGAGACGAATGGTTAACAATGATTGATCAAAGGAGACGAATGGTTAACAATGGTTGATCAAAGGATACGAATGGTTAACAATGGTTGATCAAAGGAGACGAATGGTTAACAATGGTTGATCAAAGGAGACGAATGGTTAACAATGATTGATCAAAGGAGACGAATGGTTAACAATGGTTGATCAAAGGAGACGAATGGTTAACGGGGATGGATCAAAGGAGACATGGTTAACAATGGTTGATCAAAGGAGACCAATGGTTAACAATGGTTGATCAAAGGAGACGAATGGTTAACAATGGTTGATCAAAGAAGACAAATGGTTAACAATGGTTGATCAAAGGAGACGAATGGTTAACGATGATTGATCAAAGGGGACAAATGGTTAACAATGATTGATCAAAGAAGACAAATGGTTAACAATGGTTGATCAAAGGAGACGAATGGTTAACAATGATTGATCAAAGGAGACGAATGGTTAACAATGATTGATCAAAAGAAACGAATGGTTAACAATGGTTGATCAAAGGAGACGAATGGTTAACAATGGTTGATCAAAGGAGACGAATGGTTAACAATGATTGATCAAAGGAGACGAATGGTTAACAATGGTTGATCAAAGGAGACGAATGGTTAACGGGGATGGATCAAAGGAGACATGGTTAACAATGGTTGATCAAAGGAGACGAATGGTTAACAATGGTTGATCAAAGGAGACGAATGGTTAACAATGGTTGATCAAAGAAGACAAATGGTTAACAATGGTTGATCAAAGGAGACGAATGGTTAACGATGATTGATCAAAGGGGACAAATGGTTAACAATGATTGATCAAAGAAGACAAATGGTTAACAATGATTGATTAAAGAAGACAAATGGTTAACAATGATTGATCAAAGGAGACGAATGGTTAACAATGGTTGATCAAAGGAGACGAATGGTTAACAATGATTGATCAAAGGAGACGAATGGTTAACAATGGTTGATCAAAGGAGACGAATGGTTAACAATGATTGATCAAAGGAGACGAATGGTTAACAATGATTGATCAAAGGAGACGAATGGTTAACAATGGTTGATCAAAGGAGACGAATGGTTAACGGGGATGGATCAAAGGAGACATGGTTAACAATGGTTGATCAAAGGAGACGAATGGTTAACAATGGTTGATCAAAGGAGACGAATGGTTAACAATGGTTGATCAAAGAAGACAAATGGTTAACAATGGTTGATCAAAGGAGACGAATGGTTAACGATGATTGATCAAAGGGGACAAATGGTTAACAATGATTGATCAAAGAAGACAAATGGTTAACAATGATTGATCAAAGGAGACGAATGGTTAACAATGATTGATCAAAGGAGACGAATGGTTAACAATGATTGATCAAAGGAGACGAATGGTTAACAATGATTGATCAAAGGAGACGAATGGTTAACAATGGTTGATCAAAGGAGACGAATGGTTAACAATGATTGATCAAAGGAGACGAATGGTTAACAATGGTTGATCAAAGGAGACGAATGGTTAACAATGGTTGATCAAAGGAGACGAATGGTTAACGGGGATGGATCAAAGGAGACAAATGGTTAACAATGGTTGATCAAAGAAGACGAATGGTTAACAATGATTGATCAAAGGAGACGAATGGTTAACGGGGATGGATCAAAGGAGATAAATGGTTAACAATGATTGATCAAAGGAGACGAATGGTTAACAATGATTGATCAAAGGAGACGAATGGTTAACGGGGATGGATCAAAGGAGCCAAATGGTTAACAATGGTTGATCAAAGGGGACAAATGGTTAACGATGATTGATCAAAGGAGACGAATGGTTAACGGAGATGGATCAAAGGAGACGAATGGTTAACAAGGATGGATCAAAGGAGACGACAGGTTAACGATGATTGATCAAAGGAGACGAATGGTTAACATTGATTGATGAAAGGAGACGACTGGTTAACGGGGATGGATCAAAGGAGACGAATGGTTAACGATGATTGATCAAAGGAGACGAATGGTTAACAATGATTGATCAAAGGAGACGAATGGTTAACGGGGATGGATCAAAGGAGATAAATGGTTAACAATGATTGATCAAAGGAGACGAATGGTTAACAATGATTGATCAAAGGAGACGAATGGTTAACGGGGATGGATCAAAGGAGCCAAATGGTTAACAATGGTTGATCAAAGGGGACAAATGGTTAACGATGATTGATCAAAGGAGACGAATGGTTAACGGAGATGGATCAAAGGAGACGAATGGTTAACAAGGATGGATCAAAGGAGACGACAGGTTAACGATGATTGATCAAAGGAGACGAATGGTTAACATTGATTGATGAAAGGAGACGACTGGTTAACGGGGATGGATCAAAGGAGACGAATGGTTAACGATGATTGATCAAAGGAGACGAATGGTTAACAATGATTGATCAAAGGAGACGAATGGTTAACGGGGATGGATCAAAGGAGGCAAAAGGCTATAACCAAGAAGGGCCAAATAAGAGATGTTACAGCTGTCATTACTATGACAAACTGTTTTCGACAGTTAAGTATATCGTATGTACAACTTAGCTTCTCCTAAGAACAACTTAGTATTTTGTACGTACAACGTAGTATATTGTACAAACTAAATTGTACGTACAAGATACCAAGAAGTATGTACAACTTAGTTTCCTGTACGTACAACTTAGTATCTTGTTCAAACAGCTTATTATATTGTACGTTCAGCTTAGTATCTTGTACGTACAACTTAGCTTCTCGTACTACAACTTAGTACCTTGTAGGTCAGCTTAGTATTTTGTAGGTACAACTTAGTATTATGTACGTACAACGTTGTATCTTGTACGTACAGCGATATAGTTTGTACATACAGCTTACTATATTACAAGTACAACTCCGTATGTTTATATTATGCAGTTTACCTAACACGGCGCCGCAGACATGTGGCGTTAACTCATTTTACTATTTGATGATAGTTTATTACATGTTTCTATTTTATACAAAATTATTTGGGTCCTTCGCTACTTTAACCAGCATGATTTTGTTTGTTTTTTTAATTTCAATTCATATCAATATTTCTAAAGGAACTCAATCAACTAAAATGCCGTGGCATGAACCGATAATATATATATATATATACATGTATTAGGTAAATTATTTTTTAATTACTAACTTGTATCTGTATGGCTAAGTACATGTGGTCCAAAGTTTACTGTCAGTGTCTTGTCTGTTTAGTATTCGTTACTGTTCGTACGTTGATGTGTATGTCCATATATGGTATGTTACCACCTGTCGGTAGTGTTCGTGTGTGTCTATATTTGACAGTGTTATGTGTCCAGGTGTGATAGATGAGAATGTCGTGCAAAAGGTGGGAGATGTTTATACAATGTAAGTGTATAAGTTGTATATTTTTATTTATCCTGCAACTCCAACCGCATTGTCGGAATACACCCACCGTATATATTTTTGCTGTATACGGCAGTGACGGAAAACAGCTGTATTTTGGAATCTTAGCACGTGCGTCAGTTCGACAGACCTACTTCAAAGTGAAAGTCTACGTTTAAAAGGCGAACATATTTCTGTTATTTTTGACACCGTTTCACTTCAAAATGATTATTAATGATGATTATTTTTATGACTTTTGCAGGATAAATACAATACATGGTCAGTGTCTTAAAATATAAGCTGTATTTTGGCGAGGGTAAAGCAAGACAAAACTGGCGAGCCTTGGCAAGCCACTTTTGTCTTTCTGTCCCGAGCCTTGTTCTCGTGCGTGTGTATGTTGACAAAGCCCTAATACTTTCGCGGTACAGAGCAGTCGGTCGGTATAGAGCATCGAGGACGTATCCTCTGGGGTCCTTTGCTCAGGAACATATACATATTATATGTAAACGACATTTTGACACAACTATGACCAGTTGGTGAAAGGGTTTTGTCTATTTCTTGTTGTCTCGTCCACGTCGGGGGAAAATAAACGGAACTATCAGCAGCAGGGAATGTTATTTTGTTTTTCAGTTGGGCTGTGACATATATATAACTACATGTTAGATAGGTTCTACATCTCAGAAGTACTGTTCCTAGATGTATGGAGCAAAAGAAGCTGTCGCAGAAGACATGGTACCCTTTATTCAAAAGTTCTGACGCACAGATGTCATGAACAACATTAGTGCCTTGAAGCTAGCCTCTTGGTGTCGGATCAAACTATTTTCCTCCGTAGACGGACATCTGCATAATGTAACCTGTAGTGGCTTCACATAACATCCAGAACTTAACGCCATATTTCGATGCTTTAGATGGAATATACTGTCGCATGACACTGTGACCTCTACTTCCAACTAACGTTTCATAGACATATAGTTCTCTTTTAGGGACCACGTAACGTCTGAAATGGTTGTTACTAATTGATGATAAGGGCCGAAACCAACAGGCTGGATCATATGCTGGTTTCAGGAAATGAGAATACCTCTAAACACATTCAGTTGTTATTTCTCTATCAGTTCACGAAACAGTGGCCGAGGTATTGTCTCAGATTTATTTTATCTACAATCGCAGTTTGAAAGGTCAAGTGAGGTCACAAGGATGCTATGTCAATCTATAGGTATATACAATAACAGTATATGACTGCATAAATATAAATACAGTGTATTACCCTACTATGCTTATGTTATGGAAAGAATTTAAAAAATAGGGGAGGCAAACTACCGCGAGGTAAATTTATAAAAAAAAAAACGTTTTGCAGTGTCTTTTATTTAAAACATTACAATAACAACAGGAAATTCAAATCTTTGGATCAACAACAAATAGCGTTTATGACATAATATGTTGATATGAAATATGAAATATAGAAAGAAGAAAGACAATTTTATGACTCGTGTACTGACCGGGCCTCGAACTCACGATCTTATTATAATGGTAAGCTGCAGAATTTCGGGCTAGATGACAAAGTGCCGTAGATCGTGCGATCGAGGCTCGGTCAGGGCACAAGTCATAAACAATTATATCTTCGTCATTTGTATCAGTTTTTTTTTTTATTTTCAGTTACCTGTCTCGAAAACATTCTTTGAAATTCTGCTACATGAAATTTCATAATGTTTTGGAATCTGTTCCTAGACATGACCTTCCTGAACCAAACAGATACTTTTCTCGGTAGCAGAACGTTCCAATATTCCGCGATAGACTACTTCTTAAGAAGACACATGTTGAGGACAATTGCTAGAAGGATAGAAAGTCCTTCATCCCAAGGGGCTTTCGTGTTCTTGAACGCGAATGCCTTCCAAGCGTGTTTCTGTATGTTGACAAATGATTACTGGCATATCTTAAATGGACACAATAGATAGTTTGACGTCATAGAAATGACGATGACTGTAATGATTTTTCAGACTTGCTGTTTACTGTCATATATACGAATTGCTATTCAATTATAAAAACGTTTACTGTGAATAATCAAAAAAAAAAAAAAAAACAAGGAGCCGCAAAGCTCGGCATTATCCCCCGCGCCTCGCAGTTGGTATGAAAACCCAAATACATGTACATTGTATATATCAAGCTCAAAGTAACAGTTATTAAGGAAACAGTAATTTGGTATTTTTGATTAAGTCTCCATGGTGACACAAAAATACCGAAAATGGAAGGTCCGCAATAGCAAAAGGCGTAACTAGTCTGATATACATGTATTCAGAAAGCTTCAAGCAGCTGCGTTGAACAGTTTTGGAGTTATAGCCCAGAAACAAAAGGAAACATAAATTTGGTATTATTGATTAAGTTTCCATGGTGACAGAAAAAATACCGAAAATGGAAGGTCCGCAACAGCAAAGGCACAACTAGGGCACTAGTCTGATATATACAGAAATTGTGAAGGAGCTGCGTCGAACGGTTTTCGAGTTATAAACCGGAAACAGTAATTTGGTATTTTTGACTAAGTTTCCATGGTGATAGAAAAAACTACAGAAAAATGGAAGGTCCGCAATAGCAAAAGGCACAACTAGGGTACTAGTCTGATATATACAGAAAGTTTCAAGGAGCTGCGTTGAACGGTTATGGAGTTATAGCCCGGAAACAAAAGGAAACAGTTATTTGGTATTTTTGATTAAGTTTCCATGGTGACAGAAAAAATACGGAAAATGGAAGGTCCGCAATAGCAAAAGACACAAATAGGGCACTAGTCTGATATATGCAGAAAGTTTCAAGGAGCTGCGTTGAACGGTTATGGAGTTATAGCCCGGGAAAGAATTTCGGACGGACGGACGGAGCCCAATTTAATATCCCCAGCAAACGCGTTTTGTGGGGGATAAAAAAAAAAACATATATCCCCATATAATCGGCGCTCTGGCACTCTGAAAAACAGAAGATTGGTCAAAATATATAATTTTCTTGTTTTTTTTTTCAACATATTTTTTCATCACTCGCTCCGACTTCATTCATAGTTGTATTTTATTGGTGTGTTTATATATGTAGAAATTGCTCATGTAAAAAATCGATGAACATTTCCCCGTAGTTCAAATGTAGTAACAAAACCAAATTACTCCTGACACCGTCATCATTCATACATTTACCAAAATAATTGCGAAAATTCATGTAGTAAATAAATTTTGAATTTTCATGTAAACGGCAACAAAATTAAATGGAATTATTATGAATATGAACTTGAAATTATTTTTTTCAGTGTGCAAACTTTTCTTAGAATCGGCCAATCAACAAAGTCAGGAAAACTCTTTGAAAAAAGTACATGGGGTATATATAGCAGAAGTAAATTGTGTGAAAAGACTATTGACCCAGCAGTGTAAGAAGAAGAAAAAGAAAAAAAACTGCAGCTCTTTTATAAAATGTATAATCATCAAACACCTGAATATCTTTCTTCCTGACTCCCCTCTACAGTACAAGATCATGTTGGCTATTCACTAAGAATTATGGGAAACTATAGAACCCCTTTTTACAGGTTTTCATCAACAAATTCTTCTTTTTTCCCTTCTACACTTCGTTGTTGGAATAACCTTGAAAAATCGATAAAGTCATCAATATCGCTAAATGTATTAAAACAATTCTTAAAACCCGTTGTTGCTTTTTCTCCTTCATATTTTGGCATGGGGGATCGTAAATTAAATATTATACATACGAAGCTGAGATATCAATGTAGTTCTCTTAACTATGACCTATTCCGGGTAAATCTTGTGGAAACATCTAGCTGTTCATGTAAAGATACATGTGTGAAAATGCGCATCAATTTTTATTTCAATGTAGCCTTTATACTGTTGAGAGGAACGTCCTTATGTAACAGCTGAACAATATTAATTTATAAATACCTTGTGATTTAGATTTACTTTTATTCTGTTACGAAGATTTATCATTTGAATGTAATTCAGAAATATTCTTTCCATACTTTCATCAAAACTAGCAATAGATTTAAATAATAAAAATACTGATTTATTCTCTTCCCTTTCTCCTCACCTTCTGTTTCTCCTCATCCCCTTCTCTCTCCCTCGCCAACCCTATCCCTCCCATTTTCTCTTTTTCTCCTCCCAAAAAAATGGTTTAATGATGTAAATTTATGTATAATATACCAATTGTATATTCTTCTTTATTTTGTACATTATTAAGGAAAGGGTGATCACATAAGTTGTGATAACTTGTACCCAATCCGTTTGTAATTTTTTTGCAATAAAATATGTTTAAACTAAAGTGTAATTTCCAAGGAAATATGCTTTGGAATCTTGGAGAATATGTATAGACAGACTACCTGCTTTCATTTGTTAAGTTTATCTGAAATAAATAATACCACCTTTTTTCCTCCTGGGCAGAACGTTCTTTGGTTCTTTCATCGAGCTAGTTTTCTCCCTCTTCTGGTAAAATCTTTGGCAATTCATAGCTTTCAAATATGGCTGCTGTCCTTTTTCAGACGACACTATTTGCACACGGAACTTAACAATTTCACGCCTGCTCAGCTAAACTTCAAACACGCAATTTTATTTGACAGGAAATGTCCATTTCGGGGCGTGGCAAAATATTAGCCTGACGACATTGACGAGATTATTCTTATGGTGGCATGGATCTGCCATCACATAACGAGATAATTTTGTCAACATAGCGAGATAAATATACCAAATAGCGAGATGATAAAACGACATAGCGAGATAAAACAACCGACATAGCGAGATAATTTAATGCGTTTACGATGTCGCTATCTCGACATCTCGCCGCATTAGATGCTACTACTGACATGGATTTTTTTCTTGTCAACGTCACGTGACCCCCATTCGGAAGTTCAGCGCGCCAGTGCACACGAGGCTTGGACAGGGAAGCTGAACGGCCCAACACCTACAACAAACAGGTAAACAAAGCATGCTAGATACCTATGGCAAATGTTACGATTATCCCTGTCCAAGCCTCGTGTGCACTGGCGCGCTGAACTTCCGAATGGGGGTCACGTGACGTTGACAAGAAAAAAATCCATGTCAGTAGTAGCATCTAATGCGGCGAGATGTCGAGATAGCGACATCGTAAACGCATTAAATTATCTCGCTATGTCGGTTGTTTTATCTCGCTATGTCGTTTTATTATCTCGCTATATGGTATATTTATCTCGCTATGGTGACAAAATTATCTCGTTATGTGATGGCAGATCCATGCCACCATACGAACGGACTGGTATACTCCTTCATGACCTAAACCAGACTTGTGATGCTGTCAATCATCAGGTTTACTCCATAAAATGAAGTGGAGTCTCTAAAAAGTGGCTTAGCTTTTTACGTCATAACTGGAAGATGGAACCTTGTGTTGATTTTAAAGGTAATTAATTGTCTAAGTTTGAACCCATCGGTGTTCCACAGGGGTCCATTATTGGGCCATTATATTTTATTTGTTATATTAATGACTGTACAAAACATGTCCATCATAGTTTAGTTACTACATGTATGTACACTGATGGTACCTCCCAAGACGTAGTAGGTAATACTGTTGTAGAAGTAGAATTTTGTTTTTCAGAAGACCTCGAGCGTACCGTAGAATGGAAGAAAGTTGGAACGTTATTAATTAATAAGACCCAATGTATGTTGTTAGAGTCATCACAGAAATAATTATGGAACCTCCGTCAAAAATGACGATTACGGTCACAGGATCGTTGGATGCTTTTAAAAGAAGTAAAAAAAGCACGGGGATTTGGGTACAGTGAGAGGGTTTTTTTTATTATTTATTTTTTAGTGGAACCTATAAGATAAAAACATTATGAGGGTGTGTTTACAGTGTGTGCCAAACTTTCAGGTGTTTTTTTTTTTTTTTATTAATGAATGTCTAACTTGGAAAGAACACATCAATTTCCATCATTAACAAGACTTTCCCAAAAAATGGTGTTTTTAAACTTGTTAGAGTTATAACGCCGATTTCATTGTAGTGCACTACTATATAGCTAGTATACATGCACGTACATGTAGTGCATTGGGTGTAAAAAGACCTAATATCAACTCCCTGTGCCTCTTGGTTATGGCGAACAAGTCATGATAAAATCTAAGCCTATTAGACTCCAACGACCTTAAGTTGTCAAATTTGGTGGAACAGGGGGTTAACACATTCCTATGAATAATTTAATAACCCCATGCCAGCGCCTAACTTTGTGGTTAGTGGTGGTGGCAGATGAAATCCAGAACTCCTCAGGGAAATTTCCTACACATGCTTCGAACGACAACGAGGTATTCCGGAAAGGATCATGTGACTATCCAAAATGGCCGCGTCCATGTAAGATGGTGTTAACGGAGGGGAAATGAATTGCTACCACTATTTCGTTGGGTTTTTATTGCATGTCAGCTGCTTTCATCAATGCACATGTCTCGATCCCTTTGGAATGTTGTATCCGAAGGACTCTGAAAGCCGGACAGTCAAACATTTGGACGGGATGTGGGATTTCCGTGTGGATGATTCGCCGAACAGAAACAGGGGGTTTGAGGAAAAGTGGTATTCCAAACCCCTCAGACAAGTATGAATACAATACCAATTGACGATATTAAAAAAGCCTTTTCATTAGATCTGTTGCTAATTGATAACGTTAATCACGTTCGGGAAAATAACTAATTTAACAAGTACTTCCGTTCCAAAGTCAATTCATCATCCGATCTTCAAGTGTTGAACCTTGTTGAAATAGTAGTAGTAAGGAATACTATTTTTTTTAATAAATACCAACCAGATACAGGTGCCTGTGGTGAAAGTCATGTTTGTTACTATTGTACCATCAACCTCCAAACTACAAAAAAATGTATGAGTAATTTACTCTCGATACTTGTGTTTCCATCCGCATTATTGACAATATTGACAGTGTACCACACTAGAGGGCTTCAAGGCACACATAACAAACTCAGTCCTTGAACCCCTCATAAACAAATACTAGGTCAACAAGTTCTTTTTTATCCTTTTAACTATACTAAAAAAAAACAAAAAAAACACCTCTTTATCTTTTTAATCGGCGCCCCTGTGCACCCAACTCCACGAAATCGTCATTATTGACGGAAAGGAGTTAACATAAGAAGAAGATTACTTAAGCGACCGCGGTTAGGGCAGACACTACATAACCTCAGGTGAAGATCCGAGTGGCGTGGTTCAATTTCATTTCATTAAAAATTAAATTAAAAAAATTGAATTAATTTACATACAATATTTCATAATAGAGATAGAATTTAGATATAAAAATGGATTGGATAATATAACAGGCCAAGCCTATACAGGTCCTTTTCGTACTTTCGTTATCACAGATATTATAAATAATCTTAGTGGTATAGTTGTATTTCTAATTATGTAACGATATATATATTATATGTTTTATATGTTTATTATCAGTTAATGGAGGAAAAGAAAGATCATAATTGAGAGGAAAGATTTGCTTTATAATAGAGAAGATAATTTATTGAAGAGAAAGTATAACAGAGAAGAGAAAAGTTTGATGCTCCCCACCCGTGTCTGTTTGTGTTTCTCAGAAAGCTGAGAAAAGTGTCAGTCAGTGTGTTGCCCTGGCTTTGTCCTTGGGTAGCACACCACAGTAAGACAGCCTGGCCATGGGCATTTTTTTTGTTAAGCAAATAACTCCTCACCTGTATTATGATATGCATAAAAAATGAAAAAATAAAAGTACACTATAATTGGTATATTCAGTATGAAGTAGTACATACAGGCTTCACATTTATTAAAACAAAAATTAATAAATTGGTTCCGGATTTTAAATATCCGGATTTTCCGAACGTGTGTTTACACAGGAAATTTAGTTTCGCCTACAGCGCAAAATGGAAGCCCACAGAAAAGGTAAGATAGCGGAAAAACTTAATTTACAACATATGTCCAAACAAGATTAATTCTGTCTTTGGGATAGAGATATTCAATTTTAAACAGGTTTCAGAAAAAAAATTGTGTAGAGAATTGTGCCATTTTGGGTCAAATATCATAATATTTTGCAATTTTTGAGAATTTTTTAAGCTGTTACCATGGTATTCACAGCTCTAAAAATCACAGAAAATATCAGTTTACTTATCCTTCAGAGCTCTATTAAAATTGCAAATGTTGTACAGATTTCAAATATATATACTTTATTAGAGGTTATATGTAAGATTAACTGGCAATGTTTACATATCTAAAACATGTGCCATATTTTTCAGAATTTGGCATTTTTACTGTACACTGCTACCTTGGGTAAGGCATATTTTACTTTAATTGCTCTGAATGGCAAGAGAAAGGACTCATGTATGTTGTAAGTGAGGTATATAGTTACCATGCTACAAGGAGACCCAACCTCAATATGACCTTGGCTGTTCAGGGGTCGATGAAATAATTTAATATAAATTAATTTTACGAAACTATGTTTTGCTGCCAATTAGGCTAATCAGCTACAATTTCAATGACGTCATCAATCTTGACGTACCCCGCCAATTTGCATTGCTAGCTATTTTTGCAGGCCATGCGGCCATCCTAATGTTTGCAAGCTGATGGACCGACGACCAAGGTCACCATAACCAACACGCCAGCATCGGTGATCAACACTCAACACACAGCAAATCCAGGTACGAAACAAAATGTCAGAAAAATTCAGGACTTTGTATGGGTCAGTGCTAATGAATTGATTAATGACATCAAGGTGCGGTTAAATAACCTCAACTATACAGCATGGCTTGAACTTCTACCGTATAATGACCCGGATAGGACCTATATTTTGGATGGGGTCAAAGATGATTTCCGTATAGTTGACTGGTCAGTTGTAATTGATAAACATAAGTTCACAAAATGTTCAAATTATAAATCTGCTGTCATAAATTCAAAAAAGGTTGAAACTCAAATTAAGGATGAATTAAGACATGGTAATATGTTATGTGTGAGGCACCTAAGAATATCATAAGTGCCTTGGGGGCAGTCCCCAAGCCAAATGGAGATATTTGATTAATACATGATGCCAGTATGCCCATTGGGGAATGTTTAAATGATTTAGCTTCAGACACCTCGTGTAGTTATATGGACTTGAGAGATGCTTGTGCTTTGATTCGGCCAGGTAGTTATTTAGCAAAGATTGATTTAAAAAGTGTGTACAGGTCTGTCAATATTCACCCCAGTAATTATGCTCTTACTGTCAATATTCACCCCAGTAATTATGCTCTTACTGTCAATATTCACCCCAGTAATTATGCTCTTACTGGTCTTATTTGGCAGTTTTCAGGTGACAACTCACCATCATATTTTTATGATGCAAAGTTCCCCCTTTTGAGCCTCCAAAAGTCCATGCATCTTTCAAACTATCAGCAGCTCTGTGTGTCGCATAATTAAACATAGGCACAATGGTACAGTTATAGTGTATATCGATGACTCTCTAATTATAGAGGACAATTATGATAAGTGCTTAACTACTATGAATTGTCCCATTGAAGTGCTGAGGACATTAGGAATTCGTGTAAGCTGGAGTAATGTAGAAGGCCCTTGTCAGAGTCTTGATTTTCGGGGTGTCCTTATTGACACTGTTGATCTTACACTGTCGCTACCCAATGACAAACTCACAAAGTTCAGTGTAATGATAGGTGACTTTTGTCGCAGGAAACGTGCTAGCAAGCATCAGCTGGAATCATTTATAGGCTCGCTCAACTGGGCATGCCAAGTGATTCAAGGAGGGGGTGTACCTTTTTAAGTCGTGTCATTGATTTAAAAAAAAGTCTGAGAAAAAATAATGACAAAGTGATTTTAGACTGGTTTTCAGGATGATCTTAGGTGGTGGTCAGAGTTTATGTTTTCCTTTAATGGCACAACACAATTTCTAGATCGTCGGCCAATAACAACATTGTCTACAGATGCTTGCACAGAAGGAGGTGGGGCTTTCTTTGAGGGTACTATTTCTATGTAAATTGGAAAGTGGATATGCCTCATCGTCATTGTGAACACATCAATATCAAAGAAACACTCATGATTGTGTTAGCAATGATTCGGTGGGCTCCAACTTTTGTCAACAAAAAGTCTTTGTGTACACAGACAATATATCGGCCAGAAGTTACATTAATAAGGGCAGTTCATGCTATGTATGTATTATGACATATTTACTCTACTGGTTTTGGATTCAGGCAACATTTAACTTCAGCGTGACTCCTAAATACGTCAGAGGATGTGATAATACTATAGCTGACGCCCTATCAAGGATTCATAACAATAATATGTTTAGAAAAATGTACACTCTACTACCACTTGAAAGTGCGGGTATGTTGCCTTATTTTGACTAACAATCTTTCCAGACATATGTCTCTTGTCTATGTATATTGCAGGTGGGGGCGTGCTTCAACACAGACTGGCCACCACTGTGTCTCAACTTAAAATAAATGGATGGGCTGATGGCACCAAAACAACGAACAAGGCACAACTTGCGTGTTACCTAGAATTCTGTGATAAACTGAACAGTACACCTCTTCCAGTGTCTCTGTATACTATTTCCATATACATTGCAGATATGGTAGACATACGTGGCTTCCACTACAGTACTATTCAGAATTATCTAACCATTGTCAAACATTTACATTGTGCTGAGGGGCTACAGGATCCTCTAAAAGGTGACTGGATCATCCAACATGTCTTAAAAGGGGCCAAATGCGAGTTGGGTGATGCTCAAAAGGGTGCTGCCCCTATTACCCCACATCTGCTTTTGTGTATCCTTCAGGGACTGGATTTTACACAGATTCTGGACCCTTTTGGATGGGATGTTTGATTGGTGTTTTTACCCCCCATCACGCCCTGGAAATTTCCTTACACATGGAGTTTTTGACAATACTAGGGACTTGTGTATAAGTAACATTACCTGTCACTCAAGTGGCGGGTTTGTGATCTCTCTGAACTGGTCAAAAACTATCCTAATGTTTGCAACCCTCCCTCCTTATTCCCAGTAGAATTATTAACAGGAGGAGAGGCACGACTTTTGACATTGTTTATATATTACAAGCATTTCTTTGTATCCAATGTCAATTATTGGATATATATTTACTTGTGTCTTATTTGATTCATTACATTGTAGTTGATATATCAATATAGCATATCTATTATTATAAAATGATTAGTCAGCATCTGTTACATGTCATTTTAAGTCTTGATGCATTTGTAGCCTAAGGGAGACAATCATTAATACTGTAGCATGTTAATGTAAGGGAGACAATCAATTTTTGAATTACATGTACAAAATGTACCTATAATTATACGGTCATTTATTTAAACCAATCTATTTCCTGTATTTTGATACCTGATGCAATTAGCAATAAAATTTAGAATACCTAGTACTTGTTTTTGTATTACTATCTCACTGTGTAGTAAACAAACAAATCCTTTCACATTAATTATATAAGTGACTTCAATTTGGCCAATAAGATTGTCTTATAATTAATTAATTGGTGTCAGTTAAAAATGAATGAAATGCGTTATTGTATAATTACGAAATGTATATCAGTTGATATTGACAATATCCTTATCATCAGACAGGGGAGGTTATTCCGATGCCAGTTCCTTCCAGTTACAACGATATCACACAGGAGAAGAAGATCCGTGATTTTGTGGGCTGGGCCTGGTATGACAGAGATTTTTTCCTGCCTCAGGAGTGGACTTCTAAGCGTGTTGTACTTCGTGTGGATAGCGCCCACTACAATGCTATTGTGGTAGAGTTTAAAAATCTTTACAGAAATATCACGATAAAATCCCTGAAGAATCTTTGTATTTCTATTTCATCACCTGGTTTATATCAGTGGAATTTTCTGTTTTTATCTTGGTGATGTGATAACATTGAAAATGTCGTCAGGTTGAAGTAAAATAGTGGCTAGAGATGTGGGATATAATGACACTAGCTACATATGATATCCCTGTAGACATCAAAACTAATGTCTTTGGCAAAACTGCTTCAAATTGATAATTTGTTCTTATTCACTGACTTGATTGATCAAAACTATTTTTTTTTTTTGATCAAAACTATCCTATCTCTATCTTGTAGTGGGTCAACTCCATAAAACTTGTTCAACACGAGGGAGGTCACTTACCATTTGAAGGGGAGATAACTCGCGGGGACATACCCGTTAAATTTGGAAGTGGCAACAGAGTGACAATAGCCATCAACAACACATTGACTCCCACAACCCTTCCACCTGGAACCATACAGTACCAACATGATATTAACAGGTATGGACCTCTCCCCCTCACACCCCAGACTATCCAGTACCAACATGATATTAACAGGTATGGACCTCTCCCCCTCACACCTCAGACTATCCAGTACCATCATGATATTAACAGGTATGGAACTCCCCCTCACACCCCAGACTATCCAGTACCATCATGATATTAACAGGTATGGACCTCTCCCCCTCACACCCCAGACTATCCAGTACCATACATGATATTAACAGGTATGGACCTCTCCCCCTCACACCCCAGACTATCCAGTACCAACATGATATTAACAGGTATGGACCTCTCCCCCTCACACCCCAGACTATCCAGTACCATCATGATATTAACAGGTATGGAACTCCCCCTCATACCACAGACTATCCAGTACCAACATGATATTAACAGGTATGGACCTCCCCCTCACACCCCAGACTATCCAGTACCATCATGATATTAACAGGTATGGAACTCCCCCTCATACCACAGACTATCAAGTACCAACATGATATTAACAGGTATGGACCTCCCCCTCACACCCCAGACTATCCAGTACCAACATGATATTAACAGGTATGGACCTCCCCCTCACACCCCAGACTATCCAGTACCAACATGATATTAACAGGTATGGACCTCCCCCTCACACCCCAGACTATCCAGTACCAACATGATATTAACAGGTATGGACCTTCCCCCTCACACCCCAGACTATCCAGTACCAACATGATATTAACAGGTATGGACCTCTCCCCCTCACACCCCAGACTATCCAGTACCAACATGATATTAACAGGTATGGACCTCTCCCCTCACACCCCAGACTATCCAGTACCAACATGATATTAACAGGTATGGACCTCTCCCCTCACACCCAGACTATCCAGTACCATCATGATATTAACAGGTATGGACCTCTCCCCTCACACCCCAGACTATCCAGTACCAACATGATATTAACAGGTATGGACCTCTCCCCTCACACCCCAGACTATCCAGTACCATCATGATATTAACAGGTATGGACCCTCCCTCTCACACCCCAGACTATCCAGTACCAACATGATATTAACAGGTATGTACCCCTCCCCCTCACACCCCAGACTATTCAGTACCAACATGATATTAACAGGTATGTACCCTCCCCCTCACACCCCAGACTATCCAGTACCAACATGATATTAACAGGTATGGACCTCTCCCCCTCACAACCCAGACTATCCAGTACCATCATGATATTAACAGGTATGGAACTCCCCCTCACACCCCAGACTATCCAGTACCATCATGATATTAACAGGTATGGACCTCTCCCCTCACACCCCAGACTATCCAGTACCTACATGATATTAACAGGTATGGACCTCTCCCCCTCACACCCCAGACTATCCAGTACCATCATGATATTAACAGGTATGGACCTCCCCTCACACCCCAGACTATCCAGTACCTACATGATATTAACAGGTATGGACCTCTCCCCCTCACACCCTAGACTATCCAGTACCAACATGATATTAACAGGTATGGACCTCTCCCCCTCACAACCCAGACTATCCAGTACCATCATGATATTAACAGGTATGGAACTCCCCCTCACACCCCAGACTATCCAGTACAAACATGATATTTACAGCTATGGACCCCTCCTTCTCACACCCCAGACTCTCAAGTACCAACATGATATAAACAGGTATGGACCTCTCCCCTCACACCCCAGACTATCAAGTACCAACATGATATTAACAGGTATGGACCTCTCCCCTCACACCCCAGACTATCCAGTACCAACATGATATTAACAGGTATGGACCTCTCCCCTCACACCCCAGATTATCCAGTACCTACATGATATTAACAGGTAAGGACTCCTCCTCCTCACACTCCAGACTATCCAGTACCTACATGATATTAACAGGTATGGACTTCTCCCCCTCACACCCCAGATTCTTCAATATTAACATGCTTTTAACAGGTATGGACCTTTCCTTCTCACAGCCCAGACTATCAAGTACCAGCATGATATTAACAGGTATGGACCTCTCCCTCTCACACCTGACTTTCCAGTACCAACATGATATTAACAGGTATGGACCCCTCCCTCTCACACCCCAGACTATCTAGTGCCAACATGATATTAACAGGTGTCGACCTCTCCCCCTCACACCCCAGACTATCCAGTACCAACATGATATTATCAGGTATGAACCCCTCCCTCTCACACCCCAGGCTATCCAGTACCAACATGATATTAACAGGTATGGACCTCTCCCCTCACACCCCAGACTATCCAGTACCAACATGATATTAACAGGTATGGACCTTCCCCTCACACCCCAGACTATCCAGTACCAACATGATATTAACAGGTATGGACCTCCCCCTCATACCACAGACTATCAAGTACCAACATGATATTAACAGGTATAGACTTCTCCCCCTCACACCCCAGACTATCCAGTACCAACATGATATTAACAGGTATGGACTTCTCCCCCTCACACCCCAGACTATCCAGTACCAACATGATATTAACAGGTATGGACCTCTCCCCCTCACACCCCAGACTATCCAGTACCATCATGATATTAACAGGTATGGAACTCCCCCTCATACCACAGACTATCCAGTACCAACATGATATTAACAGGTATGTACCCCTCCCTCTCACACCCCAGACTATCAAGTACCAACATGATATTAACAGGTATGGACCTCTCCCCTCACACCTCAGACTATCCAGTACCATCATGATATTAACAGGTATGGAACTCCCCCTCATACCACAGACTATCCAGTACCAACTTGATATTAACAGGTATGGACCTCCCCCTCACACCCCAGACTATCCAGTACCAACTTGATATTAACAGGTATGGACCTCCCCCTCACACCCCAGACTATCCAGTACCATCATGATATTAACAGGTATGGACCTCCCCCTCAAACCCGAGACTATCCAGTACCAACATGATATTAACAGGTATGGACCTTCCCCTCACACCCCAGACTATCAAGTACCAACATGATATTAACAGGTATGGACCTTCCCCTCACACCCCAGACTATCCAGTACCAACATGATATTAACAGGTATGGACCTCTCCCCCTCACACCCCAGACTATCCAGTACCAACATGATATTAACAGGTATGGACCTCTCCCCTCACACCTCAGACTATCCAGTACCATCATGATATTAACAGGTATGGAACTCCCCCTCATACCACAGACTATCCAGTACCAACATGATATTAACAGGTATGGACCTCCCCCTCATACCACAGACTATCAAGTACCAACATGATATTAACAGGTATGGACTTCTCCCCCTCACACCCCAGACTATCCAGTACCAACATGATATTAACAGGTATGGACTTCTCCCCCTCACACCCCAGACTATCCAGTACCAACATGATATTAACAGGTATGTACCCCTCCCCCTCACACCCCAGACTATCCAGTACCAACATGATATTAACAGGTATGGAACTCCCCCTCAAACCCGAGACTATCCAGTACCAACATGATATTAACAGGTATGGACTTCTCCCCCTCACATCCCAGACTATCCAGTACCATCATGATATTAACAGGTATGGAACTCCCCCTCATACCACAGACGTTCCAGTACCAACATGATATTAACAGGTATGGACCTCCCCCTCACACCCCAGACTATCCAGTACCAACATGATATTAACAGGTATGGACCTCCCCCTCACACCCCAGACTATCAAGTACCATCATGATATTAACAGGTATGGACCTCTCCCCTCATACCACAGACTATCCAGTACCAACATGATATTAACAGGTATGGACCTCTCCCCTCACACCCCAGACTATCCAGTACCATCATGATATTAACAGGTATGGAACTCCCCCTCATACCACAGACTATCCAGTACCAACATGATATTAACAGGTATGGACCTCCCCCTCACACCCCAGACTATCCAGTACCAACATGATATTAACAGGTATGGACCTCCCCCTCACACCCCAGACTATCAAGTACCAACATGATATTAACAGGTATGTACCCCTCCCTCTCACACCCCAGACTATCCAGTACCAACATGATATTAACAGGTATGGACTTCTCCCCCTCACACCCCAGACTATCCAGTACCAACATGATATTATCAGGTATGGACCCCTCCCTCTCACACCCCAGACTATCCAGTACCAACATGATATTAACAGGTATGGACCTCTCCCCATCACACCCCAGACTATCCAGTACCAACTTGATATTAACAGGTATGGACCTCCCCCTCACACCCCAGACTATCCAGTACCATCATGATATTAACAGGTATGGACCTCCCCCTCAAACCCGAGACTATCCAGTACCAACATGATATTAACAGGTATGGACCTTCCCCTCACACCCCAGACTATCAAGTACCAACATGATATTAACACGTATGGACCTCTCCCCTCACACCCCAGACTATCCAGTACCTACATGATATTAACAGGTATGGACCTCCCCCTCATACCACAGGCTATCCAGTACCAACATGATATTAACAGGTATGGAACTCCCCCTCATACCACAGACTATCAAGTACCAACATGATATTAACAGGTATGGACTTCTCCCCCTCACACCCCAGACTATCCAGTACCAACATGATATTAACAGGTATGGACTTCTCCCCCTCACACCCCAGACTATCCAGTACCAACATGATATTAACAGGTATGGACCTCCCCCTCATACCACAGACTATCAAGTACCAACATGATATTAACAGGTATGGACTTCTCCCCCTCACACCCCAGACTATCCAGTACCAACATGATATTAACAGGTATGGACTTCTCCCCCTCACACCCCAGACTATCCAGTACCAACATGATATTAACAGGTATGGACCTCTCCCCCTCACACCCCAGACTATCCAGTACCAACATGATATTAACAGGTATGGACCTCTCCCCTCACACCCCAGACTATCCAGTACCAACATGATATTAACAGGTATGGAACTCCCCCTCAAACCCGAGACTATCCAGTACCAACATGATATTAACAGGTATGGACTTCTCCCCCTCACATCCCAGACTATCCAGTACCTACATGATATTAACAGGTATGGAACTCCCCCTCATACCACAGACATTCCAGTACCAACATGATATTAACAGGTATGGACCTCCCCCTCACACCCCAGACTATCCAGTACCAACATGATATTAACAGGTATGGACCTCCCCCTCACACCCCAGACTATCAAGTACCATCATGATATTAACAGGTATGGACCTCTCCCCTCACACCCCAGACTATCCAGTACCATCATGATATTAACAGGTATGGAACTCCCCCTCATACCACAGACTATCCAGTACCAACATGATATTAACAGGTATGGACCTCCCCCTCACACCCTAGACTATCCAGTACCATCATGATATTAACAGGTTTGGAACTCCCCTTCATACCACAGACTATCCAGTACCAACATGATATTAACAGGTATGTACCCCTCCCTCTCACACCCCAGACTATCCAGTACCAACATGATATTAACAGGTATGGACTTCTCCCCCTCACACCCCAGACTATCCAGTACCAACATGATATTAACAGGTATGGACCCCTCCCTCTCACACCCCAGACTATCCAGTACCAACATGATATTAACAGGTATGGACCTCTCCCCATCACACCCCAGACTATCCAGTACCATCATGATATTAACAGGTATGTACCCCTCCGCCTCACACTCCAGACTACCCAGTACCAACATGATATTAACAGGTATGGACTCCTCCCCCTCACACCCCAGACTCACCAGTACCAACATGATATTAACAGGTATGGACCTCCCCCTCTCACACCCCAGACTATCCAGTACCAACATGATATTATCAGGTATGGACCCCTCCCTCTCACACCCCAGACTATCCAGTACCAACATGATATTAACAGGTATGGACCTCTCCCCCTCACACTCCAGACTACCCAGTACCAACATGATATTAACAGGTATGGACTCCTCCCCCTCACACCCCAGACTCACCAGTACCAACATAAAATGAAAGGTACCTCTATATACACCTGAGTTTATTTATGCTGGGATTCTCTGTTAGGAGCGTTCATGAAGGAGAAAGTAAAGCCCTGTGGAGAATTCTATACCCTTCCATTTTGTGAAGTTGTGTGCTGAACCCTATACATTCTTCACTCTGTGAACTTGTGGAGGGTTTGACAAAAACTTAATGTGATGTTTTTCTTTTACAGATATCCTGAGGGTTATTTTGTCCAGAATTTACAAATGGATTTCTTTAACTATGCTGGATTACACCGCCATGTCCAACTTTATACCACGCCGAAGTCTTACATAGAGGATGTAATCATTGTCACGAGTCTGCAGGGCCTGAACGGTATAGAGCTTTGAGAATCCTTCTAGAGAAACAAGAGTTTCTCAGATAGCTGTTACTTCTTTCTATATCCAAGAATTTTTTTTAATTTTCCCTGTAGTTTCCATTTCTATTGCTCTATGATTTTCTTCTCTTTTGTATTCTCCAGAGGATTTCCTCAACCCCCCCCCCCCCCCCTCCCCCTCCAAAAAGTGATATACATATATGTATTTATTGTTTTTCCCCAAATAATTTTCTTTCATTTTTTTCTCTGAGATTTCCATTTTTTCACCATTTTGGCAGTAATCTATATAATCCTGCTTTGTTTGGAAATATCTAAAACAGAATTATTGTTATGGTGTGATGCTATATTTTTTTTCCACTTTGATTTCCTCATTTTCCAGCCAATCACAACCCAGCATATAAATAAGATAGGCATATTACAGCTGCAAAAATAAACCCTCTCTTGTCCCTAGACACCTAATCAGAAAAACGAAAAAAAAAAAAAAAAAATATCCTATCAAACATTGTTATGCAAATCAAAGCATCATTTGTCTCCCAAACAAAACAAAAAGACTTTTAAATTTTCTTTCTAATGTCCACCATTTTGAAAATATCATTTTTATTGATTTTTGATATACCGGAGGAATTGATACTGTCAAATAGTTGTAACCTCTGAATACAAAATATTAAACTGTATGAAGAAGTGATACAATACAATGTAGTGAAGGTTTTCAGAATGAAACATGCCTAAACTGCCACTAGGTAGGTAAAGCAGATTTATCTTATCTTACTATAGCTAAAACAGAAGCATAGGAGAAAACTTAATCAGGTATTGGTTTTAATCACCACTAATCCTGTTGTCACAATCCTGTTGTCACTCTATCCAGTCAACACAAATCCTGTTGTCCCAGTATCCTGTCACCACTAATCCTGTTGTCCCAGTATCCAGTCACCACTAATCCTGTTGTCCCAGTATCCAGTCACCACTAATCCTGTTGTCCCACTATCCAGTCACCACAAATTCTGTTTTCCCACTATCCTGTCACCACTAATCCTGTTGTCCCACCATCCAGTCACCACTAATCATATTGTACCCCTATCCAGTCACTACTCATCCTGTTGTCCCAGTATCCAGTCACCACTAATCCTGTTGTCCCAGTATCCAGTCACCACTAATCATGTTGTCCCACTATCCTGTCACCACTAATCCTATTGTCTAACTTTTCTGTCGCCACTAATCCTGTAGTCCCACTATCCAGTCACCACTAATCCTCTGTAGTCCCCCTATCTTGTCACCACTAATCCTGTTGTCCCACTATCCTGTAACCAATAATCCTGTAGTCCCACTATCCAGTCACCACAAATCCTGTTGTCCCTCTACTCTATCCTGTCACCACTAATCCTGTAGTCCCACTATCCTGTCACCACTAATCTTGTTGTCCCACTATCCAGTCACCACTAATCTTGTTGCCCCACTATCCAGTCACCACTAATCATATTGTCCCACTATCCAACCAACACTAATCCTGTAGTCCCACTATCCAGTCACCACAAATCCTGTTGTCCCACTATCCAGTCACCACAAATCCTGTTGTCCCACTATCCTGTAACCACTAATACTGTAGTCCCCCTATCCTGTCACCACTAATCCTGTAGTCCCCCTATCCTGTCACCACAAATCCTGTAGTCCCACTATCCTGTCACCACAAATCCTATAGTCCCACTATCCTATCACCACTAATCCTGTAGTCTCACACTCTGTTACAACTAATACTGTTTTTCCATTTATGAAGCCATCACTACAGATTTTATATTGTCCAATTCCCATGCTTTCATGGCAGTTTTATTATATAAGTAAAGTAAATATCTAACAAACAGTAAAATATTTTAAAAAGATAAAAGATCCCTCGTTAATCTGGTCCCTGTTCCCCTGGTACTCTGATTTATTCTTATCAAATAATGACTCAGTCTCATCTTACAGTTTCCTTACTATAGCCAAGTTGTCAAATATTAGTGTACTAAGTGTAGAAACTCTCATGCCGTCTTGGTAATTCATGCATATAAATATTGCTGATATCTACAGAAGAAATAGTTTAGATGGATAAAAATTGAGGTAAGCTCTAAAAAATTGAGAGATTGATGAATTTCTTCTCTACGCTGATGAATCCCTCTGGTATTGTAGCGTGGATTTCCCGTTTTAGACAGTGGTCGGTTTAGCCAGGTTATCTAGTGTGTCACAAGGCTGACACCTTATCATGATCTCTCCAAATTTTACAGGCCTGGTGAAGTACACAGTGGTCACTAGCGGTCAGCCAGGAAATGTCCGGTTACGTGTAGAGGTCATTGACCGTGAAGGACAAGTGGTGGGACACAGTAACCTGTTTCAGGACACCATTACAGTGGACAGTGGTCACTTCTGGTGGCCGTACACAATGAACAGTTCACTTCCGGGATACCAATACACGTTTAAGGTCAGATTCAGCATGTGGCTAGGAAAACCCACATAATACTAATACCATATTTATCTGGCAATAATTAATTTTCAATTGTTTGTTCACAGATTTCGGCTTTTTGATTAGTTGAGATTTTTTTCATATCTCTATCCAGAAATGGCGTGAAAAATGTAATGTCACAATGCGGCGTTTCGTATTGATTTGTGAAAAAAATCCCTTATAAGATCAGTTTAATTGAACATAAAACATGTTTGAATTTTAAAAATCAATTTAAGAAATTATAAGGGTTTTTGTTGTCAATCATTTTTTAGTTTCGTTGGGATATGAAAAAAGGATTGTTTGCAAACTTCAGTAAGAATCCGCTATGTGGATTCGTACAGATTGCAAACAAAATTTGAAGCTAAACAAATTTAACATCCATGCTAAAATGAGCCCATGTCTGGTAATGAGACCACCACTATCTGTAGTAGTGGATCAGATAGTTATTGCTGGTCCCCGGGGCTAATTATAGGAAACTTACGGTAATATGATTATTATAATAGTGGTTTGAGCTGGTGTTATGTATTTATGATCTTAAACTCAGATTTAGATCTTTCAGCTTAATACGCTCCAAAGTTTTAACAAAAAGTATGAATATTCCGCTTAATAGACATATTGTGGTTGAATTATGTACTGAAGTATTTCAAATTAACTGACCCATTGTTTAAGATTAAATATGGAACTTGCTTTTGATATTTGAGATTGAATTTGGAACATGACTTAGATGTAGACATTTGAGATTGGATTCGTTACAAATTAACTTCATGCACGGTTCATCTTCGCTAGCCAAGGCTTCTGATTACGTTACACTCCACGAACCCTTGGCAGATATAGGCGTCAGTTCTGGCCCTCTAGCGGTGATTCGAAATTACCACCCTTCACGCATGAAATTTTCGACCAATCAAAACAAGCGTTACCGATTTACTTCATCGGTGATGTTTACAAACACACATCGAGGTTTGGTGTCATTTCGATGAGATATGTGATCAATGACTTATATGAATTGATCAAACACTGCGAATGTTCCCCCAAAGATTGTGATTTTTGTATTTAGGTAAAATGCCATGACATAGTCGGCAATGTAGCTCTGTACTGGGTGCCGCATTTTTTGTTTACTGCGAAACCAAGCCAGAATGTAAAACGCGATTTGATTGGGTGCCCTGGGATTCCAGGGCGCGACGGTTTGAACACGACTATATCCGCCAAGGGTTCGTTGAGTGTAACGTAATCAGAAGCCTTGGCTAGCGAAGATGTGCACGGTTGAACTTATACCTAATATTTGAGATAAACTTTTGGATATTACTGATGAACTGACCTTGATGTTTAAGATTGCATTGGGACCATTTGAAATTGAATTTTGAGCTTTAATTAAATATCATAACTTGATTGTGAAACTTGATCTTGAAATTTTAAATCGATTTTAAAGCTTGACCTATATTCGGAGGGTGAAGTTGGCCTAGACATTACGGGTGAACTTTGTATTACAGATAAACTTGACCTCTATTCGGAGGGTGAAGTTGGCCTAGACATTACGGGTGAACTTTGTATTACAGATGATCTTGACCTATATTCGAAGGGTGAAGTTGCCCTAGACATTACAGGTGAACTTTGTATTACAGATAAACTTGACCTCTATTCGGAGGGTGAAGTTGGCCTAGACATTACGAGTGAACTTTGTATTACAGATGATCTTGACCTATATTCGGAGGGTGAAGTTGGCCTAGACATTACAGGTGAACTTTGTATTACAGAAGATCTTGACCTACATTCGAAGGGTGAAGTTGGCCTAGACATTACGGGTGAACTTTGTATTACAGATGATCTTGACCTCTATTCGGAGGGTGAAGTTGGCCTAGACATTACAGGTGAACTTTGTATTACAGATAAACTTGACCTCTATTCGGAGGGTGAAGTTGGCCTAGACATTACGGGTGAACTTTGTATTACAGATGATCTTGACCTCTATTCGGAGGGTGAAGTTGGCCTAGACATTACAGGTGAACTTTGTATTACAGATAAACTTGACCTCTATTCGGAGGGTGAAGTTGGCCTAGACATTACGGGTGAACTTTGTATTACAGATGAACTTGACTTCTATTCAGAGGGTGAAATTGGCCTAGACATTACAGGTGAACTTTGTATTACAGATAAACTTGACCTCTATTCGGAGGGTGAAGTTGGTCTATAGACATTATGGGTGAACTTTGTATTACAGATGAACTTGACCTCTATTCGGAGGGTGAAGTTGGTCTATAGACATTACGGGTGAACTTTGTATTACAGATAAACTTGACCTTCCTGAGCAGTGGAGTGTCTGATGTCTATCGCCAAAAATTTGGTATTCGTGAGGTCAAGGTCACCGATAAACAGCTGTTGATAAATGACCAGCCATTTTACTGCCATGGAGTGGCAAAGCACGAAGACTCTGACGTAAGAAAACCATATTATCGGCCACAAAGTTGTAATTCTCACAGGCAATTTGTAATTCCTGTCAGGTGAAGTAGGTAAATGTATCCACCCTTATTCAAAACATTTTTGCCAGTCGTGCATATTTTAACAAGAACACTGGAGACAGATTGATGCATGGTATGCTAATCCTACTGTTTAGCCTGATTTTACAGGCCCTTCTGGCATTTTCTGACTCCTATATTTCAATGTTTATTCATTTGCCAATATAGAAAATACATGGTCGATGTTTTAAAATATAAGCTGTATTTTGGCGAGGGTAAAGAAAGACAAAAGTGGCTTGCCAAGGCTCGAGATCGCCACTTTTGTCTTTCTTTTCCGAACCAAAAAATACAGTTTATATTTTAAGACACTGACCATGTATTCTATTTATCATGCAACAGTTATCAAAAATAAGCATTTTAAGTGAAAAAGTGTCAACATAGCCACAAATATATTTGCCTTTTAAATGTGGTTTAACTTGGAAGTAGGTCAGTCGAAATGATACACGTGCTAAGATTTCAAAATACAGCTGTTTTCTGTCGCTGCCGTATGCTGAAAAAATATATAAATGGTGGGTGTATTCCGAAAATGCAGTGTCAGTTGCAGGATAAAAATATATACATTATGTATCAGATGCACTATGTGTTGTTGATGTGGAGGTAAAGATTTGAATTTCCTGTCGTAGTTGTACTGTGATAGATATATGTTTTATGTGTACAATTTACATCCATGTATATATGTACATACATTACGATCCAGGAATTGATATGATGTAATGGCCGATATGTCACTATCATTATGTCAGGGTATTGGGCCGACCATCATTGTACCATTGAAACATTCTTTTTAGGAATGTGGATGTGGCCAAGTGGTTTAAACTGCAGTTATTTCTGTCAATGTTGTGTAGTTTTACTTATATGCTGTTTGTGTAAAACAGCGAACCCAACAAGGAGATTCCTTCGATTGACTGATTTTAAATAGAGAGGGTTGTTTATATGTTTACAGCACTCTCTATTAAAAACGGGTCGATCGAAAGAATCCCGTGTTGGGCTGGGTATTTTACGCAGACATTACCTGGATTTTTGGTGAGACCTCTCGTATACACCTATATCCATGGCAGGTTTGTCTGGATTTCTACAATTCACTTCCTTCTGGGATGTTGTCTTCCAAACCCTCCCCCTCAGTATATATGATAATATTTGTGAAAGATTTAATTCCCCTACATTATCAGTAATTGAATATAATGTGAAAATAAATTGATATAATTATCTTAATAAATTATATATACAGTCAAACCTGCTCTAACAACCACCTTGAATAATCGGCCAGTCTGTTCTGCCAGATGGAAAATACTATATAATGAACCTTAGATAAGCGGTCACCTGTCTAACGCGACCAGCAGCCACAAAAATCTGTCCCGAGTCGTTGTATGATCCTGTATTAAGTGACCATTTTGTCTGGAAGTAGACATCCGCAGTGATCACATGACCAGGTATTTTTTTCGATGGTCAGGTCACATGATTTGATCATTCATCAAAACTTTGATATTTATTAGTTTTCATTTCAAAATACACTATACATGGTATATTGTTATCAATATCAAAATACATGTATGAATAAGGCATTATAATATGATAAATTCAATAAACTGTTGAAAAAAGAATTGGGCAACTGGGCGTTTCTGGCCAACCTGGTTTAAGCAGCTAACTGTCTTAAGCAGCGAATATCTGTCGGTCCCTTAGATGGCCGCTAAATGCAGGTTTGACTGTATAGAAATGCATAGAAATGTTTTCTTCATATTGATTACCCGAAATCTAATTCTCCTAAAACATGCCCAGCTGGCACAACTGTGAGATATTAGCCCCATAAAATCTATCCATTATCCACTATACAAACTGTTATTACAGATAAGAGGTAAAGGACTGGACTTCGCTCTCATTGCTAAAGACTTTAACCTACTGAAGTGGCTCGGAGCTAACTGTTTCCGGACATCACACTACCCCTACGCGGAGGAGATCATGGACATGGCTGACGAGCAAGGCATTGTGGTCATTGACGAGAGTCCAGGTGTCGGAATCAGAAAGTAAGACTCATGGTAAAAATGGTACCAAGAAAAAGGATATACCATATTCAACAATGCTATCATGTCATGTCAACTATGTAATGTAGAACATGAAAAGATTTTTCGTTGTTTGAAGTTTTCAAATTATTTTGCATTCTTTATTAACCCATGAAACAATAATATAACAATAACTTAAACAACATTCATTGTATTTATATTCATGTTTCCATAGCAACCATGGAAACAACAAGCAAACATTAAGCATTATACTGTACAGCTTTGATTGGTTAAAAAATATTGGAAAGTCCTGTTATTTTAAATATATTTATATTTGTATATCTATCTTAACCTTATAGAGCTAACAACTTTGGCAATTTGTCCTTGGCACACCATCTCAAGGTCATGGATGAGATGTACAGGCGTGACAAAAACAGACCAGCGGTCATCTTGTGGTCAGTTGCCAATGAACCGGACACCACACATGATAACTCTATATATTACTTCAAGTAAGTAGAACATTTTTGTGGGTAAAGGTTTGGTAAATGAACCGGATGGGTTTTTATTGTCACACATGATCATTTTATATAATACTACTTAAGCAAGTAGAACATTTTTGTGGGTAATGGTTTGGTAAATGAACCTGATGCCCTAATTGAAGTAAGTAATTTTAATATCATGTTCATTGATACATTTCTCACTGTTTATGTAGTGTATGTAACAATTAGTGACCATGTGATTTAATTGGTCTGAGAGAAAGTCTGTCAGTGAGTTTACAGATTCTAAAATCCCATCCTATCGATATGTTGCTCGACTATAATATCAATATGTATCATACGAGTCAAGAGATTTGTCCTTGTTAATGAGCTCAAAGGTCACAGACTTGAAATGTGAAGTGTTAACTCCTCACATGATGGAGAAAGCTAATGAAATTCAAAAGACTTATCAGGGAAAAAAAATGATCTGTCATTTACTTAAAGATATTTACCGAAAAATTGAGATGTATCACAGAAATTTGATCAAGATGAAATTATTGTGAAACTATTTATTGTAAAGAAATATTTATATCATATGGTGATTCTTGTATATGTATATATTGATTTGAGAATATTATATTTTGATAATCTGTATCATATGATATCTTTTTTCAATAATCTGTATCATATAATATATTTTGTATTCGGTGTATTGCAGCACACTTCAGCAGTTTTTGTGAACTGTGAATGTGGATGGTCTTGTTATGAGAACAAGCTTATTCAAGTTATTAAAAGATAGATATGACATATTTTGTTTGTATTTTGTATTGTACCCGTACTGTAGTACAACAAGATTGTATCAATGTATTTATTATCTCCCTTTGCAGAACTCTTCTGTCTCATGTGAAGTCTATTGACAGTTCGAGACCAGTTACTTTTGTTGCCAACTCTGACTTCAGCACGGACAAAGTGGTACATCAATTTTTATCAATTTTTCAGTTTCAAGCAACTTTGAAACAACCATTTGTGAAAACTATCATGAATTGAATATACATATTTAGGATATGACCTTTGACCTTGCAGTCCTAATTCACACATTTAAAAACCAGAATGAATAAACATTCTCCTTGTCATATATCAAGGCAGGAAACATTAACCTTTGACAGGTAGGCATTGTGCACTTGAACTTTGACCTATACAGACCTACCAGCCAGAGTATTACACTTGACCTTTGACCTACACAGACCTACGAGAAAGGTTGTTACTGTTACACTTGACCTTTGACCTTACAGACCTACCTGTACCAGCCAGGACATTACCCTTGACCTTTGACCTTACAGACCTACCTGTACCAGTCAGGACATTACCCTTGACCTTTGACCTTACATATCCTACCAGCCAAGATATTTCACTTGACCTTTGACTTACACAGACTGAAGAGAAAGGGTATTACCCTTTACCTTTGACTTACACAGACCTATCAGCACGGATATTATCCTTGATCGGTGACCTTATGAACCAATAATGATTTATTTTAAAATTCATTAGAATGATGTCAAATTATATCTGATTTGAAATCATTTTTGACAAAGAGACGAATGAAGTATAATGATTTATTTCAAATTTATCAAAATTATTAAGATTACAGAAATTTATATTCAGATGTATTTTAACCTATACATGGTTATGTCCAAAGGGCAGTATACGTGTATGCGTGGCTACTACCTGTTGACATGGACACTGCCCCTGGGTATACAATGTAATTTTTCATCAGAACTCTGTCTACTTAGACACGAGTTATATATTTACCTTTAGTATTTAGTGACTTGGATTATGTAATTCACATCGTCCCTAGTATATAAAGAAGCAAGAGATAGGGCATCTTCGCTAGCCAAGGCTTCTGATTACGTTACACTCCACGAACCCTTGGCAGATATAGGCGTCAGTTCTGGCCCTCTAGCGGTGATTCGAAATTACCACCCTTCACGCATGAAATTTTCGACCAATCAAAACAAGCGTTACCGATTTACTTCATCGGTGATGTTTACAAACACACGTCGAGGTTTGGTGTCATTTCGATGAGATATGTGGTCAATGACTTATATGAATTGATCAAACACTACGAATGTTCCCCCAAAGATTGTGATTTTTGTATTAAGGTAAAATGCCATGACATAGTCGGCAATGTAGCTCTGTACTGGGTGCCGCATTTTTTGTTTACTGCGAAACCAAGCCAGAATGTAAAACGCGATTTGATTGGGTGCCCTGGGATTCCAGGGCGCGACGGTTTGAACACGACTATATCCGCCAAGGGTTCGTGGAGTGTAACGTAATCAGAAGCCTTGGCTAGCGAAGATGGAGATAGGGAGGAGAACAGAGAGCCTTAGGACCATAGGCGACTGGTCCTCGGCTCATTCCCGACCAGTAGGCTGGTCGGCATAGCCATGAAACACTCTCACGGGACAAACATTGTAAATACCTGACATGTATATAATGTGAAACCTGTACATAATAAATATGAAGAAGAATAAGATTCTACAAACTCGTCATTCATCATCATTCAAACAACAACAAACCTTTTTAAACATTGAAATATTATACTTACAGACCTACCACCCAGGGTATAACACTTGACCATTGGCATCTAGTAAAATGTACCTAGTAATGAAGAAATTCTAAACTTGACCTTTGACTTATATAATCTATGTATAGTTGACATTTGACATTTACAGACTGTTTTACTGACATTTAACCCCCTATAGATATTCGGATGATGTTTGATATGTGTTAACATTGTAAAAAGTATTACTTACTGTACTAAATTTGTGTACACTTATTTTCTATTCACAGCCAAAGCTCACTATTTGGGTCTTTCTTAGCTTATGACCTTTGACCTTTTGACCTTTTATTACAGGCCCAGTACACAGACATCATCTGTCTGAACCACTACAATGCCTGGTACCAGGACTGCTCTCACACAGAGCTCATACAGAGACAATTGACCTACGACCTCCGCCAGTGGTACGCGAAATATCACAAGCCTATTATGATAACGGAGTACGGGGCCGATACAATTGAGGGTTTTCACCAGGTACGTACCTTCGTCATACCCTGCAAATAGAATGTTAGAAAGAGCTAACCAGAATGTCCATCAAATATGTGTATACAAAACTGAAAGAAAAACAAATGAAATACTAATGGTACATGTAGCTTGCTTAGTATTTCCATATTAATCCTCAAATAAGACTATCTCCTTGCATTTGCAGGCATCATTTCAATTAGATTTAGGCTTCCGATTAGGTGTGTCTTTAGTCAATTCATGCTCAAAATTCTTGCAGGACTTTTGAAATTTTCTTTTGTGTCGGAAATCTCAATTTTTGTAATGAAACAGATTTTAGCTAACAGACTTCAATGTTAATTAATCTTTTTTTTCTAGGATCCGTCTATCGTGTTCACAGAAGAGTTCCAGGTTGAATTTATGACAGAATATCACAAAACATTTGACAATTTGCGACAAGAATTCCTCGTCGGAGAAATGGTTTGGAATTTTGCAGATTTTATGACAGCGCAAGGTAAAGATATTTGATGTTTCAGATAAAACAACTGTATGGTGAACTGAATTCATTTCTCGGCTGTATCTAACTCATTTGAATAGCGACCCATTTTAGAATATCCACATGTCCGTAACATTCTCTTGAAACCCAATACATCTATGTATCTATGTAATATACGGGAGGTGGGAGATCCAACGTTAAAAGTTCAGTATGGTTCTGTGTTACTCAGCCGACAGATTCCACAAGGAATACAAGAGTCAGGGCCGTAATGTTGAGTAGTCAAAGGGTCAAGATGACCATAAACAACATCGTGCTGGGTGGATCGGGTTTAATTAAATAGTTGACTAGTTTCGACACTTAGGCGTGTCGTCATCAGAACCAATGACGACACGCTTAAGTGTCGAAACTAGTCAACTTCCTGATTAAACCTGATCCACCCAGCAAGACGTTGTTATGGTCAGCTTAACCCTTTATCTATGTAATAATTAAAGAATTCTGAAATTTATTTAATTATGGGTCTTTTGTTTCTCCACATCCAGATTTTGACATATTTTGTATCTATTTTGAGGTGTTTGTCACCTCCTAAGTATCAACATTTTAAACCCTTAGCATCACTGATGGCTCGACTGTATCCTGTCACAATTGGAGATTTGACAAGTATGACATTCATTGTATCAATGAGTTTTCACCTTAAAGTTTTACCTCTGAGAGTTTTTCCTTTGATTTTAAGGTAACCTGAGACAAAGTCTCAAGTCTCAAGTGACCTATTGCAATTGTCTGGCCTGGTCCGGGCATCGTCTTTGTATGGGGTGCCGTTTTACTATTTATTCCCATTTGGTGATATCACCTATTCATTTCAATAAGTGATATCACCTATTCGAATAGGTGATATCACTAACTGAAACGAATAGGTGATATCACTTACTGAAACGAATAGGTGATATCACTTAATGAAACGAATAGGTGATATCACTTATTCGAATAGGTGATATCACTTAAAAAAGTTCTAAAGTGATATCACCTATTCGAATATCACTTTACAATCAATACAAACGACTGCTCCCAAATACAAATAGGTGATATCACTCATTTGAATAGGTGATATCACTTAATAAAACGAATAGGTGATGTCACCAAATTGGGATAAATAGTAAAATGGCGCCCCATATCGTGTGGCGTTGTCAGGCATCATCCAGCATCCGTCGTACACAATTTTCATTTCCGACTTCTAAAACCATTGAGTACCATCTATTGAGGATTGATAATACTACATACATATTAATGTGATGTTGTGTTCATTCCAGGCATCACAAGGGCTTTTGGCAATCGGAAAGGAATATTTACTCGACAACGAAGACCAAAGATGTCCGCTCACCTGCTGCGATCTAGGTACCAGGGAATGATAAACAGCTGTCGGCCATAAAGATTCACCACCTTAGACAGGATACCTACCTCTAAAATATTATATCCAGATAGCCACACTGTGAAGGAGTTTAAGAACTAATGCTAGCGCATTAGCAAACACAATTGACTGGGTTTTTTCATGAATCAAATAGGACGATATCATGCATACTTGCCAACATTCCCGATTTATTCTGGACTTTCCCGATTTCAGACTCCCTGCCCGGTCTCCTGATTGTATTCATCAAATATAGGGTAGTCTCCCGATTTTAGTGAACCTGTCTTGATAACCCCGCATAGATGTGGAACTCCTAGTTTTGTCAATATGACGGTAATGCTTGCCTGCTTGCTCTAAGCATATATGTAGGACATTGGTCAATTAATAAATTAAACAGTTTGACTTTTTCTGTGATATCTGAAATGTCTGCTAAGTGTACATGCAAGTGCTCGTCGATCCACTTACTTGGGAAGCGTTTAGGTATTTCTGCATAAATATAGCCTAAAATAAGAGAAACACCAAAATGGACTTTAATTTATAACAGATGACTTGTGATATTAGTCAGCAAAAATGGCCTACTGAGTTCTATTTGGACACTGCTAATTATGAGTCCATTTGGAGACTGAACAATAGTACCCATTTGGTATGTAGGTATAAATAATAGGATCATTTTTCTGGGACTTCACTTCATTGCCACCAATCCCTGCCATGTTAGTACTTCTAGTAACAATTTATCAAGAGGACCATATATTTATAATTACAATTTATCAAGAGGGACATATATTTACAAATATCTTATTCTCGTGTCACCAGCCAGTTACATACAGAGTTATGTCCCTTAGTCCATGCACGGTTTATGATCTACTGTGATCAGTATGTGGATTAGATGTTGAAAATATTTTCATATTTGGGATGAATATTAATGTACGCGTGACTGATAGGATTCATATGACAGTTGTCTCCCTTGAGGGTGTGTGACTTCATAAAAGAATACCTTCAGTTCGTGTCAAAGACTTATCTCCCTGACATCACTTGACAACTTCAAAAAAGCCTTTGTCTTTTACAATTTCCTTGAAATGTAAAACGAATCCTCATTCCTGTTCTTATGTGCATGGTGTTTTTCTCAGGAAAGACTTGTGATCGAATTATTCCTTGTAAGTATTACATCAATTAAAACGTTTTTTTCATGTACAAAAATTCTTGAAAAATGAAATAAAAAACACCTAAAAAATTGGATTTTGACTTGCAGTTGTTCAATGTTCAGCAAAACAGGACGAATAGTAAAGGTCCTAAAACTGATCCTTGAGGCACACCTGATGAAACATGACTCCAATCCGCTGTCTCTCCACCTACTACAACACGCTGTGATCTATTTACTAGAAAACTTCTCGTCCAAGCTATGATTTCATACCACAGGCGTCTGCTTCTGGTCAGTATTTATACAAAAAGCAACAAGTAGTTTAGTAGGATTAGGGGCTAATAGTTTCTCTATTATAACCAGAAGCATTCGATGCCTGTGGTTATATGGCCATGCCATATTTACACTATTGTGACGTCATAAAGCCAGCATTTGAGCATATTCCGCATATTTTTCCATAAATATGATTCATATGATAAATAGAATCTTGCTCTCGTGTCAATGTAATTATTTTATATTTTGATGTGTCACGGGCCATTTCCATGTTACTGTAATGTTTATGCTTGGCTGTGAGGGAATTATCTAAAATGTATTCTAAAACAGGAGAACCTTTTTTGACACTCGTGTGAGGTCCTCTCTCTCTCTCTCTCTCTCTCTCTCCCTCTATATACAGGCATTTCATCTTATATACAATCGTAACTAGTAAAATAAAAACAAGAATTGTTTTGCTTTCAACATTTTAATGAATATACACTAACAGCATTACACAAGAAACTTTAAACAAAACAGTTTAAATATTAAAACAGAACATATTTGGGATGAAACAAAAGTCTAATGACCAGAGGTCAGTTAAGCTGCTGTCCTGCATTTCTATCCGAAATCCCTCCTTTTTAGCTGTTTGTGGAACCCTTGCCTACTCATGTTAGTGTTCTAGATGTAGCAGCATTCGAACTATAAGTGTTAGTTGTCATGGTTACCAGATACGCTGGAGTACTGTAGAAGTTTGACGTTGCTATACCCAGTAACCGTCCACAGGACATCCTCTTTGGCAATACCAACAGCTGAGATACAGAATATGTCCGTGTGTATGATCCTGAGGAACTCGCCACGCCCACTTATAAGTAGGACACGGTTGTTGTTGCTGTCCCCAATGATGAGGTTCCCCACGCTGTCATAAACCACACCCCAGGGGTCAAATGGTTTGTCCTCTGACTGCGATGTTTGCTGATACGTACAAGGGACTTCACCATGATATGAGAAAAGCCCATTTAAGTCTGTATCCATGACAACGACACAGTCTTCTCCTTCATCAAGACCAAATATGTTATACAAATTAACGACAGCGATGTTTTGAGTGACTGGACACTCGGCCATCCTGTGTGGTCGTCCTAGTAACGGTTTCCCATCCCCTGTAGAGTCTGTGGTAACTAACTTTTTACCGCCAGTTGTAAATTTTGTCACGTGGTAGTCCCACCCTACAATGACGTCATTACTGGCTGTGATACAGATGCTGCATGGCTTCCGCTCGGTATTGAATCTGTTTACTAGTTTTCCAGACTCGAGTTCTAGGACGTTGTTTTCGGTGTTACAGGCCCATAGTGTGCTGTTGTCTGGTGAGAATCCAATGTCCACGATTCCATTAGTGTGTTTGATCTCCTGTATAACGTCACCCGATTTATCCAGTAGTGTAATGGTGTCACTGTAGTAACAATTGGTCCAAACCTGGCCATCAGTGGTCGGGTAAATTGATGTGACAAAACATGGAGACTTCCACTCACTCAGTATTGTTGTCTCTGACGTCATCAGGCCTTTCTTGTCAGAAATAAAACTTTTGATGGTGTTGATTGTTGATTAAACGGCAGAGGAGTTAGTTATATCGCGGTCAATAGTATATCCAACAAAAAAAGCTTGTTCCGACATTCAGAAGGGAATCCATTGAAATCAGGTTACCAGATGGTTGGTCCAAGGAATTTGCCAGCCTATTAATTAGAAGAAAAAAGGAAAATACGATAAGATTATATGGTTCTAGCACCTTTCAAAACAAATTAATTAGACACGTTCTTGTAAAATGTACACGTTTACTAATGCAGGTTCAGCATTTCTCCCTGAATTAATGCTAAATTGACATAGTTAACTGAGCTTGACCTTGACCTTGACATTGACCTTGACGTTTAACAATACATGTTAACTGAGCTTGACCTTGACCTTGACATTGACCTTGACGTTTAACAATACTTTAACTGAGCTTGACCTGGACCTTGACCTTGACATTGACCTTGACGTTTAACAATACATGAAAAACGGGAAGACAAACCATGCATAATTAAGATGACCGAACAAAATATGGTTAGTGTACTCAGAGACTTGTAATACACAAATGGCGATCGAGAATATGGCGCGAGGTATCCATACATTGTGGAATGTCGTAATTCTAACATTTGAATACATTCCAGGCTTTTCATATCGTTTATCACACTGATACGCCTATCGGTGATGGATAATAATAATCTGGATAATTCTTAATATTTCTAGACACTCTATATATCCAATATCGTAAAACGGATACAAAAACTAATGGCCAGCTCTATACACCAAACATCTGTTTTGCCTCTACAAACGGTTATTGATATATTTATTTTGTATATTTATATTATATTATAAGTCTTTTTTTTTTTGTATCTAATATCGTCAAACATATATATCAGGATGTGTTATGGTTGCTAGTTTTGTTGTATCTGTTTTTGCCAGAAATATAATGTGTTTATATGACTTTTTTACTAGTGCTATTTCGTATATTACTATGTTAATTCGGTTGCTAGGGTACCGCCATCAATTATACACTTACATCTGAAAAAAACTACAGTTATGAGATTTGTTCTTAAATACATATTAACAAATATGATTTCACAATATAAAAGCCATTAAAGGGGCATTCCTTCGTTAGGACATCAGAAAGATACACAAATTCTATTGATGAAATCCATGCCCGAAAGATGAGTATATGAGTGTGTGTGCCTACAAGCAATGAAATTAACGCCGAGATGTAGAGGAAAAAGACTATCGTACACAATGTCTTTGCGGTAGTTAGTTATATACTTCGGGGCGAATTAAGGATTTTCAGGACTTAATACTCGAAGAAGTTTAACGAATTTTCTTAGGTCATAACTTTTACTTCTTGGAAAAAATATATATTTTCCAGTAAGTTTAATTTTGACGAACTAAACTTTATCAAAACGAAAGAATATCCCTCTAAAAATAAGTGAGATCAGTGAAAAATAACTGCCGATAACATTTATTCACTTATTGTTTAAAATAAGATATACCGTTGAACATACATCAAAAGTACAGATATACTATTTGTAGTTACCGTACTTATAATTAACTGTATAAATACACTTATTCTATAATATTAAATTTTGTTTATATGTATTTAAGTACAAATATCTTAAGTGTAGTTTTTCAGATATGAGTCACGGTATAATTGATGGCAAAAATGCTCTTCCGTACCATAGGAATATGAACTGTTGTATCTATATCTGTTAATGAAAATAGTATTAATCCAGTCCCTTCCTAAACCGGCTAAATATTACCTATCGGTGTTATCATAACACGAACTATATATTGCTACAATGAATAATGACTTGTATATATCTGAAGTAGAAGATCAGGGTTTAAAAATCTTTCTGACCAGAGAGTAGGGGTTTAGTTTACCGTAATACCGGACAAGACCTTTGGAAGCGTATTATGATATTTGAAAGTTCGATATACAGAACACAGAAAACACTTCGGTATTGACAAAAGCTTGACCCGAGGAAGGCGAATTACGTTTTGAAAAGCTGCAAATTGATCGGTATTGACCTGACACAATAGCCGGACTTTAACGTTAGTACTGAACACTGAAAGTTAAATCGGTATTAAACTACCACAATGGATGCCGTTTGTACGACTCTACCACAGACCTGTGTAGCGTACATGTAATATCATCTAGTGTGTGTCTTTTGATAAAAACGCAAACTCTTATATTGTATAAGTCGAACTGACGAAGGAAATAATTTGTTCGTCGTGCTAAGATGATTGTTTTGAGGAAAAAACAATGAAAAACTAAATCTTATTTTAAAATTGATCATTAAGTGTCTTGAAGTAAGTTCGACCTGACCAGCAGTTTAAATTTTTAGTCCTCTACCGGTGAATCGAGTGGAACCACAGGTTTTGCGTTTTAGCACGGATAACAAAATTGAATCATTTTTGATGATAATAAGACTGCATTTGAATCAGGAATATAATTTTATCAATGTGTCATTTGAAAAGATACAACTACTTATTTAGCTTGCATTCAATCTTAACTTTGTTTCTTTTTTAACTTTATCTGCATTTTGCATTTACCGCTACATTGACGAATAACATACTTCATCTTGACCAGTAACGCCACCTGTTGCGTCATATCCGGGACCAAAGGAATATCATACGGCTCATTCGGCTAACCTCGGCCGATTCCGGTACCCTTCATCTAACTAGTTAGATGGAGTTACGGAGTCGGCCGAGATGTGACGAGTGTCATACGGCTATGCCGAAAAAAAACTGTGGATGATAAATCACTCGCTACCACGGTCCACTGCTCACACGACTCCCTTTTAGAGGCAACATGATACAGTATATGTCCATGGTAGGAGGCTGTGTGCAGTGAACTGTGGTAACAAAGACTTTAATAAGGGGAGATAATCGACAAGTAAGATACATGTACGATGAATTCAGAAAAACTGTTAAAAAGATAAATTTAAGTGATAGAATCATAACAATGCAATTTCATTTTTTAAACATCTGTCACACATTTACCGGCTTAATTTATTAATAAAATTTCCTTAACGTTTCCCGGAAAAGTTTGTAGCACAAATAAATAAATACAGTATGCCATCTCCTAAAAGGAAGTTTGACCAAAATATGTTGACAAATTACGTCGCTGGAGGGAATTTTCTTAGTAACAGTGATCCTTGTATTGGACCTTTTCACTGGAAACACAAGTTCTTTCCACATGTTCTCCTCTTTGACCAATTTATGAAATTTGATTAAAATGCATTGAATAGTAAACTAGCTAGAGCGCTGACAATGAGTATAAATATCAACGGTGACCTTATCTTTGACCTTTGCACTCTGAAACACGAACTCGTTCGAGGTTTTCTGACACTGACAATTAGATGAACTTTGATTAAAATTCGTTCAAAAATGAAGCTGATAGAGAGTTTGAAATCGAACACGAAATGTTAAAATAAACCCAAATGCGTCTGATTCTGGTTATTAAATGCAGAAAAAATAGCCCCTACTCCTACAATATCAAGAAGTGCCACACTTGAAGATCAGACGATGTATCGGCTGTGGAACGGAAGTAGGCTGTTTATCTAAGACTATTTTAAAACCGACAGTCTGATTGGTCGACAGTTATAGTAAGTATTGTTAACAGAGCTTTTGACCAATCAGATTGGCAGTTTCAAAACCGCTTTAAAAATGAAATATATAGCTTACTTCCGTTCCACAGTCGATGCATCGTGTCGGCTATTTTGGTCCATTTTCTCAGTTAGTGTAAAACGACAAAAAACAACAACAAAAAAACAACAACAACAAAAAAAAAAACAAAAAAAAAAAACGTGCACTGGTATTTAATTATTCCAAACCAAGGTACGTTACTGAAGTTTGCGCGCATTTGATATTTTAGTAGGGTCGAACTTAAATACAAAATGAATCGAAGCTACGTAACCCACACTTCCGGTTTTTCGACTGTTACACCTTGTTGATATACATGTAGTAGGAGTATGGGCTAATATTATTCTCCTTTAAATTCTAACCAGAGACAGACACATGTGATACTACTGATATACTATAGAAACACTGAAAATAAAACCCGCATATTTAGCGGGTTATCCATACTACTCGTCCTCTGTAACTAAACTCCAGGTTTGGTTGAAAAAAAAAAGTTTTTTGAGAAACCGAGCTAAATACAAAACTATTCAGTTCAAAGTTTACAAAGGTTCCGAGAATTACAGTTTTCCAGTCACAGGACCATTCTGGATGATGTTCCTCAAATGAAGGGTGTGTTGAGATGTTGTGATCTGAATACATTATTTGACCGACGGATCTAAATACACGGCTTTAAAGAGAGACGTTGACGCCGCAGCCGACGGGACAAATATCCTGTAATTAGGAATAACAGATGACATTTGTCTGTCAGGGTAATTATCAATTGGACATATTTGATGATGTCAACAAACAACAGTAGTTGCTTAAAACCACTCACCTTGTTTTCTATTCCAGCTCGTCTACATACATTAAACGTCTTGGATACATTCATCCAATCAAGCAGAATATCCCAAGATATATATCACATGTTGAGCCCATGATAAATGTCGAGGTAGCTGCAGTCTTTTAAAACACGTCTAACATATTTCCCGCGGACGGAGGTTTAAGATATTTCTGACCCTACAATAGGACTGTACTTTTACCGGGTCAGAAATAAGTGTTTAATTGTGTTATACAATAGTCCAATACACACATAATTCTACCGAGTTATCGTAAACGCTTAGCTTATATTGGGCTTCTGCAAAACATTAACTGGTCTCAAATTGTAGGTCTGTTCCCGTCTGTACTCCAATATGGGCATCGTCTGGTCACAAGATATAGGTGTGTTAAGGTTTGTACACCACTAATATAGACCTCATCTGGTCTCAAAATTCATTTTTATTTAATTTTTTTTTTCGTTACTAAATGTAGATATATTGATCAGTGAATACCAACGCACCGATGTCTTGTTTAAGTAATGAACTGATCACTCGATATAATATCGATCAGAGAGAGCTGTCATGTAACGTTCTCCGGGGGTACAACGGATCAGTATCTCGGAGCGGTCACCCATCCAAGAGCTGACCACGCTCGATGTTGCTTGTCTTCGGTACAGCCACAAAAACTAGCTATTGGAACTATGCAGCTGAAATGCCCATATCCATGAACCATCAAACAGTTAGTAATATTGATATGTTGTCTGTGCTGACATTTTTCGAATAATTTATTAGTAACTTGTGATGGATTTTAACTTAGGTTCCTTGTGACAGGAAGACGGTAAGTCGTATTTAAAATTCATCAGATCTAAGAGACAATAATTCAAATTCCCCATAGGAAGGAATTATTGGATTTAACTAGGTAAAAGAAATCATTGTTAAGGAAATTTCCTTAAATTCTGTAATGGCCTTCATATCGGGAAATTAAAAGATTAGGAATATTAATGAAACAACACAGAACATTTTGGGCCGGGTGAATGAAGCCAGACCATGTCTTATAACAAGCCTTCAGTAAACATGTATGAAGACCTTTGTCGTCCCGGGGAAGTTGTAAATGGTTTATTCGGCGGATTAAAATGCTGTCATTGAATATTTATATAGTGACTGATTGATTAATTGATAACATAGGCATTTGAAATATATTTTCATTTAAGATATATCAAGAACTTAATATTTTCAACAATTGTATTAAACTTATGGTGATTTCGCGTTCCAAGATTCAATTTCTTCGGGTATCGAACGCACAGCTTTGATGGCCTCGTATGAAAATGAGAGTGTCCTGTAAAAATCACGATGTCTGTCCCTCCGACTGTCTCTCACGTTAATAATTTATGATATGTCTATGTGCATTTAATTACAATACAATGTGTTTTTAATTTCACTACAGAGATTAAAGGCATATTTAACAAGAAATATCTTTTAAAAAAGATAAACGGCATAGTTTTAATGCTGGTGGTTATAATGTAAAACTGCTGGTGAAATAAATCAAAACTAATGCGTTTTAGCACGGATAACAACATTATATCAGTTTGAATCATTTTTGGTGATAATAAGAATGCATTCGAATCAGGAATATAATTTTTAATAATGTGTCTTTTGAATAGATACATCCACTTATTCAGCTTGCATTCAATCTTAATTTTGTTTCGTCTTTAACTGCATGTCTGCATTTTGCATTTACCGCTACATTGACCAATCACATTCTTCATCTTGACCAGTAACGCCACCTGACGCGTCATATCCGTGGCCAAAAGAAAATTAGACGGCTATGCCGAAAAAGTAATCAAATGTCGATGCAAATACAGGGAGAGCACAGGTTTAGAGAAGATGGCACTGCAGGGCTATTTCTGATGTATCAGTATTCTAGTTAAAGATTAAAGCGGAACATACATACTTGGGCTAGTTGTATGTTAATTCTACGGCTAGCACCCGTATGTTCTAAAGATGCGGACGGTTACTAGGGAAACCGTTCTATTGTAACACAACAAGGTGCGGGCGCTTGTTAAATATTTGACATCACATGTACCAGAGCATCTGTTACAAACTCACAGTGACCGCATAATATCCTCTGTTCATACAATTCCCTAATATCGTCCATGACTGACCCCATGGTTTAGTTTGTCCGGAAACGCTGTCATGTTTACCGGTGGTCTTGTCCAGCCGAGCTCTCTGCCTCTTCCTGCGTCTGCCCCAATGAACTGTGAGACATGTATCCAATCATTTACTGCCCTGTGTGCTGGGTGTCGATCATCTTGTGATACTGTTTTACCTATCCTACAGAGATGTTCACTCTAGGTCCTGACGTCTTAGTGCTAATCTAAGACCGTCTTTCAAACAATCCAGTAATAACATTGTCCTATACCGTAACGTGATATAATATATAAAAAAAATTATTTGTACTAAACAATAGCATTGATGACTAAAAAGTTAATTGATCAAGTATATGCCAATGACTTTGTAAGTCTATGTATCTATAGTTGTTATAGATACAGATAGACTGGGACTAGTATAATTATACCGTTACTAGGGAGACCTGTTCTATATATCTATAGTTGTTATAGATACAGACAGACTGGGACTAGTGTAATTATACGGTTACTAGGGAGACCTGTTCTATTTATCTATAGTTGTTATAGATACGGACAGACTGGGATTAGTGTAATTATACGGTTACTAGGGAGACCTGTGCTTTGTATCTATAGTTGTTATAGATACAGACAGACTGGGGCTAGTGTAATTATACGGTTACTAGGGAGACCTTTTGTTTTAAAGCTTTGAAATAGAATTACAGAATAAAGAATTGATGGTACTGTTCATATGTAACAGAGTTCAGGATTAATTAGATTTAAATCACTGCCTCCGCTAGGGATCGAACCCAGGACCTCTGGCTTACTAGTCTTACGCTCAACCGATCGAGCTAAAGAGAAGATCTCTCTAGCCGAGCGGTATATTGCGGATAGTATCTACCAGGGTTACACATATATATGTTATAATGTAATCCAGTTGATGGTTTAGTTCCGTTTCAATCGATATCTTAGATTTCTGTGAAAACGTGATGACATCTCTCTATTTTGAATTAACGTTTAATGACAGTATTAACATTGTTTAAAAGTAGAAGTATTTCTTCTGATATTCTAAGTATTTACCTAAAAGATACAATATTTCAAATTTTCATTTAACATCATGCATGTACATGCTGACAAATGGTTAGTTGATAAATCACATGTATGGTCGGTATAATTATTAGATAAGGAATGCTGTGAACAAGGTTTGGTTTGTTTTTGCAGAAAATATTGAAAAATATTGTAATTAATCCTTATGAATAAATCCACTGTTTTTATTTTGAAATAGTTCAACATGTGTACCATTGCTCACCAAAACGTCGAAGAATGGAAATCTTTGTAAATGTTGAAATTGTTTTATGGCATTAATACGAAGACAGTTATAGACTGTAGGCGATGGACAGTACGTGTCACTGCTAGGTGGGTGTAAGTTATAGACTGTAGGAGATGGACAGTACGTTTCACTGCTAGGTGGGTGTAAGTTATATAATGTAGAGAGTGAGTCGGGGTATATTTGACATCTAACCAGAAAAATAATAGATTAGACAAGTATCATTTTACCTTTAGCTCATTTGATATTACTGAAATATCTTTCATGTAATAATTATACCTACTAGGTATTTTATGTTATTTTTTTAGCTGTAGCTGTTGTTAATCAGTCAATAGTTTAGTTCTAGTTTATACAAGATTTCAGATAAAACAAATTTTGTTTACATAAGAAAATACACAATGAAATGTAATTGATAAATTTTTGTAGTATAATTACATGTATCTTTGATTTCATATCCAAATGGATTCGGATATATATCAATTAATTCATTTTCATAACACATATTTCTACAAAGATGTTTAGATTTGTACATTAACTATAGGTGACATGTTACAATCAGCTTAAAACCCACAGTTTGTATTGTTTATGCATAATGGTTAACGTTTTCTTCCAAAATCAATGAAAACACAATTTAAAAACCAACCTTACCAAGTGACAATGTTAACAAAGTAAAAATGATTGACAAAAGTGACACCGATGTGACTGTTATGTGACAAGGCAGTGACACCGATGTGATTGTTATGTGACAAGGTAGTGACACCGATGTGACTGTTATGTGACAAGGCAGTGACACCGATGTGACTGTCATGTGACAAGGCAGTGACACCGATGTGACTGTTATGTGACAAGGCAGTGACACTGATGTGACTGTTATGTGACAAGGCAGTGACACTGATGTGACTGTTATGTGACAAGGCAGTGACACTGATGTGACTGTTATGTGACAAGGCAGTGACACCAATGTGACCATCATGTGACATGGCAGTGACACTGATGTGACTGTTATGTGACAAGGCTGTGACACCGATGTGACTGTCATGTGACAAGGCAGTGACACCGATGTGACTGTTATGTGACAAGGCAGTGACACTGATGTGACTGTTATGTGACAAGGCAGTGACACTGATGTGACTGTTATGTGACAAGGCAGTGACACTGATGTGACTGTTATGTGACAAGGCAGTGACACTGATGTGACTGTTATGTGACAAGGCAGTGACACCAATGTGACCATCATGTGACATGGCAGTGACACTGATGTGACTGTTATGTGACAAGGCAGTGACACCGATGTGACCATCATGTGACAAGGCAGTGACACTGATGTGACTATTATGTGACAAGGCAGTGACACCGATGTGACCATCATGTGACAAGGCAGTGACACTGATGTGACTGTTATGTGACAAGGCAGTGACACCGATGTAACTGTCATGTGACAAGACAGTGACACTGATGTTACTATCATGTGACAAGGCAGTGACACTGATGTGACTGTTATGTGACAAGGCAATGACACTGATGTGACAAGGCAGTGACACTGATGCTACTATCATGTGACAAGGCAGTGACACCGATGTGACTGTTATGTGACAAGGCAATGACACTGATGTGACAAGGCAGTGACACTGATGTGACTGTTATGTGACAAGGCAGTGACACCGATGTGACTGTCATGTGACAAGGCAGTAGCACTGATGTGACTGTTATATGACAAGGCAGTGACACCGATGTGACTGTTATGTGACAAGGCAGTGACACCGATGTGACTGTTATGTGACAAGGCAGTGACACCGATGTGACTGTTATGTGACAAGGCAGTGACACCGATGTGACTATTATGTAACAAGGCAGTGACACCGATGTGACTGTTATAAGACAAGGCAGTGACACTGATGTGACTGTTATGTGACAAGGCATCGACACTGATGTGACTGTTATAAGACAAGGCAGTGACACTGATGTGACTGTTATGTGACAAGGCAGTGACACCGATGTGACTGTTATGTGACAAGGCAGTGACACCGATGTGACTATTATGTAACAAGGCAGTGACACCGATGTGACTGTTATAAGACAAGGCAGTGACACTGATGTGACTGTTATATGACAAGGCAGTGACACCGATGTGACTGTTATGTGACAAGGCAGTGACACTGATGTGACTGTTATGTGACAAGGCAGTGACACTGATGTTACTATCATGTGACAAGGCAGTGACACTGATGTGACTGTTATCTGACAAGGCAGTGACACCGATGTGACTGTTATGTGACATGGCAGTGACACTGATGTGACTGTTATGTGACATGGCAGTGACACCCATGTTCCCGTCATGTGACAAGGCAATGACACTGATGTGACTGTTATGTGACAAGGTAGTGACACTGATGTGACTGTTATGTGACAAGGCAGTGACACTGATGTGACTGTTATGTGACAAGGCAGTGACACTGATGTGACTATTATGTGACAAGGCAGTGACACCGATGTTACTATCATGTGACAAGGCAGTGACACTGATGTGACTGTTATGTGACAAGGTAGTGACACCGATGTGACTGGTATGTGACAAGGTAGTGACACCGATGTGACTTTTATGTGACAAGGCAGTGACACCCATGTTACCGTCATGTGACAAGGCAGTGACATTGATGTGACTATCATGTGACAAGGCAGTGACAACGATGTGACTATTATGTGACAAGGCAGTGACACTGATGTGACTGTTATGTGACAAGGCAGTGACACCCATGTTACTATCATGTGACAAGGCAGTGACACCGATGTGACTGTTATGTGACAAGGCAGTGACACTGATGTGACTGTTATGTGACAAGGCAGTGACACTGATGTGACCATCATGTGACAAGGCAGTGACACTGATGTTACTATCATGTGACAAGGCAGTGACACCGATGTGACTTTCATGTGACAAGGCAGTGACACTGATGTGACTGTTATGAGACAAGGCAGTGACACCGATGTGACTGTTATATGACAAGGCAGTGACACTGATGTTACTATCATGTGACAAGGCAGTGACACCGATGTGACTGTTATGTGACAAGGCAGTTACACTGATTTGACTGTTATGTGACAAGGCAGTGACACTGATGTGACTGTTATGTGACAAGGCAGTGACACCGATGTTACTATCATGTGACAAGGCAGTGACACTGATGTGACTGTTATGTGACAAGGCAGTGACACTGATGTGACTGTTATGTGACAAGGCAGTGACACTGATGTGACTGTTATGTGACAAGGCAGTGACACTGATGTTACTATCATGTGACAAGGCAGTGACACTGATGTGACTGTTATGTGACAAGGCAGTGACACTGATGTGACTGTTATGTGACAAGGCAGTGACACTGATGTGACTGTTATGTGACAAGGTAGTGACACTGATGTTACTATCATGTGACAAGGCAGTGACACCGATGTGACTGTTATGTGACAAGGCAGTGACACTGATGTGACTGTTATGTGACAAGGCAGTGACACCCATGTTACCGTCATGTGACAAGGCAATGACACTGATGTGACTATCATGTGACAAGGCAGTGACACCGATGTGACTGTTATGTGACAAGGCAGTGACACTGATGTGACTGTTATGTGACAAGGCAGTGACACCGATGTGACTGTTATGTGACAAGGCAGTGACAGCGATGTGACTTATGTGACAAGGCAGTGACACTGATGTTACTATCATGTGACAAGGCAGTGACACTGATGTGACTGTTATGTGACAAGGCAGTGACACTGATGTGACTGTTATGTGACAAGGCAGTGACACTGATTTGACTGTTATGTGACAAGGCAGTGACACCGATGTGACTGTTATGTGACAAGGCAGTAACACCGATGTGACTGTTATGTGACAAGGCAGTGACACCGATGTGACTGTTATGTGACAAGGCAGTAACACCGATGTGACCATCATGTGACAAGGCAGTGACAACGATGTGACTTTTATGTGACTAGGCAGTAACACCGATGTGACTGTTATGTGAGGAGACGGTGACACTTCAACCAGTCAGTGTTCAAGAAGCAATACTGCATATTATATGAAGAAGTTCATATTACCTGTATTTTCCAGAAATGAGAAATGATTGGTCGTTAGTCAGTCAACTTCTTCAAGAAAACTATAAGTAACTTGATACTGATATTTAGCTATGATATAGCTAAGGTACAGGAGAGTTTTTATGATGTGACAGAAGTCAAATAGCTTTAAATTTTCAAAAATATTCTTCTGAAGCTCCAGAAACCCAGAGGGCTGATATTATATCAGCTGTATTAAAGATGGAATGATGGAATGAACCGAGGTCAAATTACCAAAATGGTAAAGTGAACCGCGGTTCAATTAACTATAATGGTGACTAATCTGACAAGTCCCGTTAATGGGAAGCAAAATGGCAGTAGTTCAATCTATAGGATAGTGATTCAGCTGAAATGTTTCCTTGAAAACAAATCAGAGGTTATTTACGTACAGAAATCTCCATTCTTTGAAAGGAAATACATTTTGTCATAAAGTACCCTTAACCACATCATAAATATGATATTTCACCATTTGTTCTTGACCTTTAATCCCTTCACCTTTAACCCTTTAGCCTCGACCTTTCATGTTTTATCGTTGACTGATGGTCAGAACAATGGTTTTACTTCGGAAGTGGTAAAGTGTGTTTGTTTTGCTTTTATCCTTGACATATTGTCCGTCAGATTGTGATCAGGTGTAGAACTTGATGTGGTTATACTCTGTTATACTCAACTAAGTTGGTGACATTCAGGATATGATTTGTTGATACTTGGTTTTAGAATACAAACCAATGGACGAACATTTGTTTTAGAGGTGAAATTCAGAATAAGTAACCAAGAGTGATATTACAAAATCTTTATTGTTACAGTTAAAATGTTGTACATATCGTAATGTCTTAAATAGGCTACACGACATGATCTATCTTATGGTCGTATATATACTTTATAGTACTTATTATTTATCTATGTCCAGTATTGAACATAAAATCTACAAGAAAAATATATTCCTTGCTATTTATTGAATTATGGATATTTTACATTGCGTTTCCCTTTTAAGCAAATACAGCATGATTTCATATATAAAAACATGCTCAATGCCTTCTAACTTACAAAAATACACACAAATATCAAATTAGACTGATGTTTTTTTTCTAATAAGTAATATATAATGTAAAAATCTAAACATAGGTTATCATATAAGACATTCAATTACGTAAATATATATAAATATTCACAACTAGGTAATCATAAGGTCATTCTATAAAGTATATTTATAGAAAATAATCACACAAAAATATTTAAAAACGTTTATGTTTCAAATAAAAAAAAAAATCATCTTCAATTCTTGTTTTACCAACAAGAATTTTCTTATCATAGCATGAAAAAAATAACATACATTACATTTCTTTCAGATTGATACAGGTTGATGTCAGATACAAAAAGACCCACAAAAATCTTAAAAATGAAACTACAAAACTCACACGTTTTGAATAATGTGTATGTCTTAAAAAGAGCTAGAGTTTAGCCGTACCCTAGCCCAAAATAGACAAGTGTACACTATGAATTCCCTTACAGGGACTATTTTTTCGATATATCTGATCGAGTTCATTTCTGATTAGAAAATATATTTAATGAAAGAAAATGAAAAAAGCAAAAATATTAATGTGCATCAATTTCAATATTATAACTTGTAGGTCATTTTCTATTTTCCTTACTCTCCTTCCGGAGTTTCACAATTTCGGTCTTTACCATCACTGACAAGTTCTGCTCTTTGGCAGATTCTTATCTAATTCTGAATGCAAAAATGCTTTCATACTTTTTCTTTACAAAACTATTAAATCATCGTTTCGTTTGCTCACATTTCAAAGACCGATCTTTTTTTTGCAACCTCGGGATTCATAAGGCTTATTCAAGGTTAAATCATTACTTTGCCATTAGAACAATGACAAATAATGTCTATAAAGAGTAAAAGTGACCTTGACCTTGATACCCTGAACTGCGAACTCGTTCGAGATGTGCTTGACCTTCACGTAAAATTTGATATGAATACTTTTAAATGTGTACCCTTAAACTCAAACTCGTTCAAGGTATTCTCATTCTTGACAAACTATTTCATTCTGAAATGAATTCGTCCGAGGTATATCCGTATACGTATTTAACCAATATATAAAGTTAGACCAAAATAAAAATTATAAATAGAATCGCTATTGTAATGACAAGAACTGTGTATAGCGATATAGTCTACCTATAGTATACTTAGTATCAATTATTCATGACAAAAGCTTGGAACAGATTAAATTTGTGATTAGATATGTCTGGTTACTTATAGAATTAATCATCATCAAAATCTATGACTGATAATACCTTTTTGAATATGTCATATACTTTCTATGATTAATTGTAATAAAACTTTATGACTGATCACATCTTTTCAAACATGTCCAGGTCCTTGTATAATAAATCATCATAAAAGTTTAGAACTAATGAGATCTTTTCAAACATGTTCAGTTCCTTATAAAATAAATCATTATAAAAGTTTAGAACTGATCACATCTTTTCAAACATGTCCAGGTCCTTGTATAATAAATTGTAATACAAGTTTAGGACTAATCAACTTTTTTCAAACATACTCTTTTTAAGATATCATGAATCGTAATAAAAGAAATTAATTGTAATTAAAGTTTGCGACTGATTATTTTCTAGATACCTCCAATTCGTCATAAAACAGATCGTAATGAAAGTTTAGGACTAATCATATCTTTCAAACATGTCCAGTTCCCTTATATAATAAATCGTAATGAAAATTTAGGAACAATCATATCTATTTAAACATGCTCCATTCCTTATAAAATAAGTCGTGATAACAGTTTAGGAACGATCATATCTTTTCAAACATTCCCCTAACATTCCTTATACAATGAGGAAAAAAATAAAGTTCTGGTTATAACATCGAGAATATTAATGTTCAGGTATATTTAGTTCAAGAAAATAGTTAACATCTTCAACATAATAAGTTAACTTAATACATGGGTTTTTTACCCAGTTTTTCTCTTTTGTTTGCCTAAGAGATCATTCATTACATGAATTACATCATGCTATCCTAACAGATTAAACTCCCCGAATAAAAAGATGATAAACATATTATTCATAATATAATTATTGAAAAGATATATTATTTAAGGAAGGATTATATTTAATAAAGATATTATAGATTTAATATATACGTTTTCAATTTGAAGCAATACAATATATACATATGGATTGAATAGATTTTTTAAAATTTTCATTGCGGCTATGAATACCAGTAGCTAGCTACATACCCCATGGCGCGCGGTAGTGCGCCTCGGAGGATATGTAGCTAGCTACTGGTATTCATAGCCGCAATGAAAATTAAAAAAAAAAATCTATTCAATTCATATATTTACAATTAAAAATTAAAAAATTTATGGCGAGAAAATGAGAAATTTTACTAAAAAGAAAAATTTGTCATGTATACGACGAAACGCCAAATTATTAGAACAGCCGGGAGATCCCGCCTATGCACCACGCCATTGTTTTAATGTCGTTCCACATTTTGCGGTCTTTTTTAATTTTGTATAAAACAAAAAGAAAGAAGTATTAAAGTAAAAATGACATTAAATACAATCATTCAATTCAAATCATAGTTATTTTCGTACCAACGTTATCGATCCAAGGGAAGCTACTCTTCCTGTCTTACTGTCGATGGCGTATTTATATATGACCCGATTAATCAGGTGATTTGCACGAGAGACAATGTTTTCATACGGTTTTCATAGTGTATTCATGGTCATATGTTTATTGTTTTCACTTGGTATTTTCATATCAGCAAACCACATTAGGAATGTAAATATATAAATATAGCAATAAGACTATCTAATACTATAACATAACACAAGATAATGTATGAACGTATATCTCAAATGTTTTACATAAAATCTATGTAGGTGACCTGTGTTTCAGAACTTAACAATACAGTGATTTGGTGTATTAAAAAATAAAGTCAGCCATCTCAAAGTCTCAACACCTCAAACAATAAACAATTACTACAACAAAAATGCTATTACAAACAGAATTTCAACAAACACTGAGTGTTTGATATAGACAAACATAATTTGGTGAGTCATACTTATATATATATATATATACAACATAGTAGGTAATATATATCAGGAACAGAAATAATTTCGGAAGTCAGTAACCAAGTGTTATGCTCATTGATACGCTAACAAAATATATAACCCATAATAAAAACAAAGAGTTACATAATCTAAAAAAAAATCATACTTACACTGCATATGTACAAAAATCATCAATAAAAAATAAATTTTATTTTAATTAGTGTAAATTATGGCAACCAAAGTTTTCATTTATTCACGGAGCACCGTTGTTCCAGGATTTTACCAAATTATATAAGATCTAATACAATTTATAATATATCTTATACAATTCATGAGATCTCTTGTATAATAAATGAGATATCTTATATACTTTTTTTTTTATAAAATACAGTATATAAGATGTTTATAAAGAAAATTAAATAAGATATCTTATAAAGAACGAGATTTGAATTTGAGATAAAGAACTCTCCTTCACTCGATGAAGGAGGCGAGATGAAGCTGAAGCTACATATAATGGTTTGAAACAGATTTATAATTGCCATATATTCATGTTTGCTCCAACACGACACCTTCTCTGTGTCTAGCCGATCGTGGTTGTGACAGAGGGTTGATTGTGCATATTTCGTATGCCTTCCAACAAAACGGAAATTACCTTACAGAGGGAGCAGTCATTCACGAACTTTTAGGTTTTGCCGGTGGTCTCACGAGAGTCTCGTTCTTTATAAGATATCTTATAATTTTCTTATTAGATATCTTATAAGATATATAATATATATCTTATATATTATATAAGTTTGGTTTGGTTTTATTTGTTTAACGTCCTATTAACAGCTAAGGTCATTTAAGGACGACCTCTCGTGTTTGCGATATGCATGCGTGTGGTGAGTGCGTGTGTGTTTTGGGAGGTTGCGGTATGTACGTGTTAAGCTTCCTCGTGATAGGCCGGAACTTTTGCCGATTTATAGTGCTACCTCACTGAAGTATACTATCAAAGACACCCAGCAGGAGACCCCACCCGGTCACATTATACTGACAACGGGCCAACTAGTCGTCCCACTCCGAAAATACTGAGCGTTAAGCAGGAGTAGCAACTACCATTTTTAATGACTCAGGTATAAATATATCTTATAAAGAAAAGTTTACAAAATATCTTATAAAATATCTTGTATCTTTTATGAGATATCCTATACATTATATAAGATATCTTATAAACATAAAAGATATCTCATAAACATATAAGATATATTATATAAAGTATAAGACATCTTATATATTTTGGTAAAATACTGGATCAACATTGCTCCGCGAATAAATGACAACTTGGCTTGCCATAATAAATACTTACAAAAGGTACATGCAAGGAAGGTAGCTTGCACAACGTCTTATTTACAACATATTGACACGATACATATGTATCTAGCGAGTCCAATGTACAGGGTAATGATAATTGCAATCATCATGATAAGATAACTCATTTTTATCGATTACACATGAAGTGCATGTATATGACTCTTTTAAGGTTTGGTCGAATACAAAAAAATAATAACAATATTTACAGCAAATGTCGGAACCTGTACATATAAATAAGAATTAAAAACTATAGAGATAATTTAACTGGACATATAAATATATAATAAGTAACGTGATCTATTTACAGACAGACATTATTACCAGTGTTTACGACACATTGAATGATTGACTCTTCTCACGTTTGGTTGAATATGAGAAATATATACTTGTCGTGTCGTAACTACATATAAATGTTAACATAACTAACGTGATGTAAGAAAATCAAATCAAATGTTTCATTTTTAAAATATACTATTTCCTTTGGCACGTGAACATGATAAACAATGAAATACAAGTATCAGCAGCTCACACAAACACACGGAAACATATCAATTTAACTTATTTCCCACTTAATAAGTATAATAAAGCAAATATGTATGCACAATTTACATTGCAGGCTAGTTGTTAGGGGAGATAACTGGCACACTGGTTTATATGCAACGTATAGACACTAAATACTCAGCGAGTCCGATAAACTTGATACCAATGATAACTAGAACTGTAAGCCGATGACTGACTAATACCCCCTAGCTCCCTGTTATTTGCAAAATACAGTTTACATTTTGAATTTTACAAACTAAGAATTAATTTTGAATGCATATGCATATGTAAATTACAAACTCTTTCCTGGCAACAAAACTTATGCAGTAATTTTTGTCATCACTTAATACCCCTATGTACCAAATTTAGTCGATATTGGACTAAATTCCGATCAATCACATGCCACCATTTGCCTGAGGATGGTTGTCATGGCATCAAAACATATAAAGTGTTGTTCAGCATATCCTAATACTCTATATACGAAATTTGGTCAAAACGGTTCTTTATATTTGTGTAAAGTTTCATTGGAATCGATTCACTAGTTTAGGAGTTTTCCAGCGTTGTTGTTAAAATGTCATTTGTGAAAGGCAAACTGACATTTCATGTACGAACACTTTGCACATTTCCACGTGTTTTGTCGAATAATGTCTTGCCGTTGTTGTCTTTAACATTTATAATGAACCCGTCTCTTTCTTCCTCATGCTTGCCCTTCTGAAAGAGCTGCCACTAATTTAAAGCATTCTATATAGCCAGGTTATGTACGATAATGAAGACAGTGATTGCCGTATTGACTTTGGACAGTAAACATTGGAATTCACTGATTGTCCTCTGCTGCATGCGTGGCGTAAAATTGTATTTCTAATATTTTCTACCAGTGTTTCCATCAATCGAAATCTTTCTGCTTTATTCATTTATTTCAGACCTAAATCAGCTATTCGTAGAAAACATTCTAAGTAACCAGAAAATACAGTGAAATGAAGGCAGAGCATATCACATGGGTCTTTTTGAGTAACCATGTATTTCACTTAACAAGTAAAATCAAACATCTTTATGTCCTTTCAAACAGGCATAATGTAAAACTGTTAATCCATTTGTGTATACCATTGTCTCCATGAACAATACGAACGAAATATACGCATTGACCTTCTTTCATCGTATTTTTCAGAAAGCAATCTAGGATATTCTTCTATCAAGTACAAGCACATATCTTTTTTTCCATTCAAACAGGCATGATGTAAAACTGTCAATCCTTCGTCGTCTTTTAGAGCCACCATAGGTATTTTTCTTTCTGTTTTGATAACGCCTTTTAGAACAAAGGCAGCCATTGCTTTAAAACACTCCACATTGCCGGATGCTGCGATGAGGGGAAGGCAGTGCGAACCCCATCGGAATGTTTCAGAAAGTAACCTAGGATAATATCTGATCAAGTACAAGCACATATCTGTGTGTCCTTTCAAACATGCACGATGTAAAACTGTCATTCTTTCTTTGTCTTCTTGGGTCTCCAGGAACATTTCTCTGTCTGTTTTGCTCTTATCTTTTAGAACTAACGCTGCTATTGCTTTAAAACATTCTACATTGCCGGATTCTGCAATGAAATGCAGGTAGTATTGATCAAATATGTATGTTTTAGAAAGTAACCTGGGATATTCATAGATCAAGTACGAACACATATTTGTGCGTCCTTTCAAACAAGCACAATGTAAAACTGTCAATCTATCTCTGGCTATTTGAGTCTCCATGAATATTTCTCTTTGTCTTATGTTTTTATCTTTGAGAACTAAAGCGGCTACTTCTTTAAAACACTCTACATTGCCGGAGTCTGCAATGAAATGAAGGCAGTGTCGAGCATATCGGTCTGTTTTAGAAAGTAATCCAGGATGCTCTTTCATCAAGTACAAGCACATATCTATGTGTCCTTTCAAACAGGCATGATGTAAAACTGTCAATCTATCTCTGCATTTCAGGGTATCCATGAATATTTCTCTTTCTGTTTTGTTCTTATCTTTGAGAACTAAAGCTGCTACTTTTCTAAAACACTCTATAATGCCGGATTCTGCAATGAAATGAAGGCAGTGTCGAGCATATCGGTCTGTTTTAGAAAGTAATCCAGGATGCTCTTTCATCAAGTACAAGCACATATCTATGTGTCCTTTCAAACATGCATGATGTAAAACTGTCATTCCATTCATGTCTATCAAAGTCTCCATGAACATTTCTCTGTCTGTTTTGCTCTTATCTTTGAAAAGTAAAGCTGCTATTAATTTCAAACACTCTACATTGCCGGAGTCTGCAATGAAATGAAGGCAGTGTCGAGCATATCGGTCTGTTTTAGAAAGTAATCCAGGATGCTCTTTCATCAAGTACAAGCACATATCTATGTGTCCTTTCAAACAGGCATGATGTAAAACTGTCAATCTATCTCTGCATTTCAGGGTATCCATGAATATTTCTCTTTCTGTTTTGTTCTTATCTTTGAGAACTAAAGCTGCTACTTTTCTAAAACACTCTATAATGCCGGATTCTGCAATGAAATGAAGGCAGTGTCGATCATATCGGTCTGTTTTAGAAAGTAATCCAGGATGCTCTTCCATCAAGTACAAGCACATATCTATGTGTCCTTTCAAACATGCATGATGTAAAACTGTCATTCCATTCATGTCTATCAAAGTCTCCATGAACATTTCTCTGTCTGTTTTGCTCTTATCTTTGAAAAGTAAAGCTGCTATTAATTTCAAACATTCTACATTGCCGGATTCTGCAATTAAATGGAAGCAGTGTCGAGCAAATCGGTCTTTTTGAGCAAGAAACATAGGATATTCTCTTATCAAATACAAACACATATTTGTCAATCCTTTCTCACAGGCAAAGTGAAAAACTGTTAAACCTCTATTATCTTCAAGGAATTTTCCGCTAAATGCCATGATGCGGAGAAAGCTAAGTCCACTGCGGTTTTGAAAAAAATACACCGGACATATGGGTAATAGATTTACACATAGTTCTATATATCCATACATGCCCGCCCAATGTAAAATTGAGTTACCATCGTCATCTCTCAGTGATTCCATCATGTCGTTTTGATAAATACTCTTTACAACGTTTTCAATGTCTTTCTCTGTGAGTATTCCCAGCTTACAAGCGTTTACTATTAAGCAAAGACCATTGACACCCATTACATTTTGAATAAGTAACAGATAGGGGTATTGTTTCATCAGAAACACTATCATCTGTCTTTGTCTTGATTGAACTGCCAAATGTAAAACAGTAGAGCCGTTTTGATCTGTTAATGATTTAATTGACTGTTTTCTCTCTTCGTCTGTCTTACAGTCCTGGATAAAAGCATTGACTAGTATTTGAAAGCATTCAATGGATCCGGTTTCTACAGTAATGTGTAACAAATGACTATAGTCGTTTTTGTCCCTTTGTAACAGCAGGGCCGGAAATAACTCTAAAAGATAGGCACATATCTTATGTTGTCCAACAACACATGCCTCATGTAAAGTGGCCCACTTTTGTCTGTCAGTGAGTAGCTCTAGTGATGTAACGAGTTTCCTCATTATATTGACCATTCCGCCTCGTGCAGCAAAAAGACATGACCTCCCATCAGGTTCTATGTTTCGTTCAAGTAGGTAGGTGGAACATTCAACATTTCCTTCTAAGAGTGCTACGTCTAATGCATATTTCATATGGTTGGCTAACTCGTGTATCTTTAGATTGTTCAATAAATGAATAAACAGGAAAACTGCATTCACTTTAGCAGCGTAGCTAAGAAAACAACTGTAACTGTCTTCTATGTTATTCGGAAGATCAGAGAAAGCGGCCGAGTTCTTATCTGAAAAAACCAAGTGTTCACTTGTGACCCTCTCTCGATCCGAATGCATTATCAGCGGCACGTTTGTTTCCCATCTAACGAAATATTCTTCTGCGGAATATTTGTTTGTTTTGAACCAATCAAAAAATCCAGTGAGAAATTCTTTGTCATTCCATGGTGACATAGAGGCTACTGCCATATAACTTGAGTGCTGCTTTGAAACAAGTTCTCGTACTATTCGCTGGTAGGCGATTTCATAGATATCCTTCTCTATCACTACCTTATTTAGTTTATCTTTATATTCACTTGTAGCCACGTAATGTAAATACTTGCTGGGGCAGTTATTGAGGAAACCACTTGGCGTAATTTCCCCATAGAGGGTAGCCATGGCGTCTTGCATAGAGTCATGGAAGAATCTATATATACCATTCTCTTTACGCACAAATGAACCACATAAAACATCAAGGCTAGACTGGAAACGCTGAAGCTGTGTTGCATTTGATTCAGTATTTTGATTTGAATCAGGAAAGACATGGGAAGCCACGCTGAATGCACGCTCGATTCCTTCTTTGTCAAAATGTTCATTTTCAAAATCCAGCCTTTCGGTTGAGACAGGTTCTGTAGATAACAAAAGATACAACAGCGTTGTTTGTTTCGCTCTGTTAAACTTCTCCCTGATAACAGCTCTAATACTCTGTAATGGTGTACTGAAATAGTTCGTTCGTTTTGGATGCAAATCTGGAGTGATCGAAAATATACGGCAACATTCAGGAAATCCGATTGGCAGAGAAAAGGCAATGATTTGATTAATCTCATTTTCTGAAAATGGTTCGAAATTATCTATCTTCTGTGTATATAAGCGGAGCAGCTTTTCTCTCTCCTCCTTTAAAATGTATTCAGGAGAGCTGAGATCAATGACATTTTCTTCATCAAACAGTGAGACACAATCGAACTTAGATTTGAACTCGTGATATATGTCATTTCTTAATGTAATGATCAAATGGTTTGCTGATTCCTTCCCTACTATGATTGAGTTGAGCATTTCGCCATGCTGTTTCCACCATGTCAAATCTTGTGATACCTCAGAACTATAACCTAACAGGTCATCCAATAAAATGGAAAGATTTGAATTAGCTGAAATGACCTTATCCCAGCGCTGCAGACTTGGGAGGCGTAAGGGTTTCTTGCAGTTAAAAATGTGTTTTTGCTCAGGAGAATGAAGCCAATCTAAAAGTTCAGTAGCTAAACGTGTCTTTCCCGACCCAGAGTCTCCCCTTATAACCACAAACCTCTTCTGTTTTATTTTCTCTTTGGCGATTTCAAAGGCTTTTGTCGTTACAAACTGCGATTTACTTCGTTGTTCATCTACCCAGCTCTCTGACTGACCTGAAGATATAACGATTTTATTGTATTGATCTAAATTGGGGTTTGTATCGGAGTAAATGAACTATAAAAAACTCCATTAATTATCGAATAACAACAATGGCTCAGATATAGAAACGTTAAACACAGTGACGAATTTTTCCCAGGTTAGACAATATATACATTGATACAGATTCCTATATTCAAACAAGAGATCAGTATGTGAGGCTTCAATGACTTGTCGCTTTTTAAGCGTAAACGTTGGTATGAATATTAGGTTTTCTATACTATTAAAATATGTTTTTGTTGGCTGTTGTATGAATGATTGTATGACACACTGGAAAATTGTTCACAGTCAGTAACGCCTACAGCATTTCAGATAAGAGGCCTATAAGCCTAAACGCTCACCTGCTGTGATTATAGCCCCATATCACTTTTTTACATCCCCCCTACGAACCAACTAGAGGCTGATGGCCGCATAGCTGGTTGGCAGTATATTACCAAGGGTCTATATCAAAGAATGTAAGGTTAAAATTTCTGGAGAATGTGATTCTGGAGATGGCAAAAAAAGGTGGATATCTTGAATGATGTTGTTATTTCAAACACAATGGAAATCCATCTGTGTCCGATGCTGATCATCCACAGGAAGCTTCAACAAAATTCATCAAGTTTTTGTTTTCATCATTTTCATCATCATCAAAATGTCGAATGGCATGTTTGCAATATTTCGATATACATATACACATTAAGTTGAAGTAATGACATTATTGTATATTGTCAGCTTATTGAGGCAATCTAGACAAAATAATTACCTAATATAATTATTGAAAAAGTAGGTAACAGTGACCTAATTTAGCAATATTAGTTATCGGCATGTCTTTTTCATCCTAGATGTCCATTTCTGTTGCTCTAATAAATTCATTGAAAAAGAAGGTCTCGGTGAAATAATTTTGCAATATTTGTTATCGACATGCCTCTCTCATCTTAAGTGTCCATTTCTATTGCCCTAATGTAATAACTAAAAAAGTAGGTCACAGTGACCTAATTTGGCAATATTTGCTATCGGCATTCCTTTCTCATCTTATATGTCTATTTCTATTGCCCTATCATAATTACTGAAAAGGTACGTCACAGTGACCTAATTTTGCAGTATTTGCTATTAGCATGCTTTTCTCATCCTAGATGTCCATTTCTATTGCCCTGAAGTAATTACTGAAAAAGAAGGTCACTGTGACCTAATTTTGCAATATTTGTTATCGGCATGCCTTTCTTATTCTAGATAATCATTTCTATTGCCCTATCATAATTACTGAAAAAGTAGGTCACAGTGACCTTGTTTTGCAATATTTGCTATTGGCATGCCTTTCTCATCCTAGATGTCCATTTCTATTGCCCTCATGTTTTTATTGAAAAAGTAGGTCACAGTGACCTAATTTTGCAATTTTTTTTTATCGACATGCCTTTCTCATTCTAGATGTCCATTTCTATTGCCCTAACATAATTACTGGAAAAGTAGGTCACAGTGACCTTATTTTATAATATTTGCTACCGGCGTGCCTTTCTCATTCTAGATGTCTATATTTGTTGCCCTAAAGAAATCATAAAAAAGTAGGTCACAGTGACCTTATTTTGCAATATTTGCTATTGGCATGCCTTTCTCATCCTGGATGTCCATTTCTATTGTCCTAATGTTATTATTATAAAAGTAGGTCACAGTGACCTAATTTTGCAATATTTGTTATCGGCATGCCTTTCTCATCCTATATGTCCATTTCTATTGCCCTAATGTAATTATTGAAATTATTGAGTTATCTTAAACAAAGAAATGTTCTACAGTACCCCCCATTTGGGACCCCTAGCAGCAATGTTCACACTGAAGATATATACAGTTGGTGCTGTTAGCAGCCAAGCTAGTCAGCTGCCAGTTCCCCTATTACGGACCCCTAGCGGCAGTATACAGACAGGTACAAACCATACAATTAAATTAATTAAAAATCAAGCACTCATTATACGTATACGTACTCCAAATTAAACTCGTCTCTTTATCATCACTATCTGAACCTTGTTATCGAAAATCAACTCTAAACAATGTTCCAGTTTTTAGATATCTTGTTCACGAACAAAAAATAAAGTACTTTTCCATAGTTCATCAGATGATAATTACTGTGGTGGCCATCTTGTAAATTCAAGGAATTTTTGAAACACCTCTTGTTCAGAAATGTCACTAGAACATTCCTAGAAAGTCTTTTTACTGCGAAGCAAATAATATTGGAGTGATAAGGAAAAACATAATTTCAAAGATGGCGACCATGGCGGCCATATTGAATTTTATTTTCGCTTAATAAATACAAATATCTAGTCAGGACCTTCTAACTAATCATTCAATGCAAATTTCAACACTCTCGGTTAAAAAAAATTAACGGACGACGGACGACGCACGACAGACGCCGGATGATACCCCATAGCAAAAGCTCACATGAGCTAAAAATGGTATGAAATAATGAGATACTAGTTAACAAGAGGACCAGAGGGCCTGTATCGCTCACCTGGTTTCATGAGATATGAAACAAGAATGATGCTTCAGTATATTTGTCGCTGGTATTGCTGTCAATATATATCATAAGCATTTTATATGGGTACATGTACATTGGTTTTATTTTAATGCTAAAAATGCCAAAAAGTGCATTAATCCATGAAATGAAATTGACTTTTGGCGCGACCCCATAGGGATGCTACCACACAAATGTGAGTGATATCCATATTAGATCTTGTTAAGACTAATTGACCCCTTTTGACCCTGCCCTCTGCCCCCTGGGGGGGGGGGGGGGGGGTCAGCTCCTTACTTTATACAATTTTGAATCCCTACCCCTATAGGATACTACCAGTCAAACCATTGCGCAGAGAAGTCGTTTATATTAATATAGCTAAATTGACCATATTTGGCCCCGCCCCTCGGGCCCTCGGGGGCCAGCCCTATCATTTTTACAATTTTCAATCCTCACCCCCTAGTGATGCTACCAGGCAAATATGAGCGATATCCATTGCTCGGTTTCAGAAAAGAAATCGTTTATATCAATAAAGACGAATTTACCCATTTTGGCCCCGCCCCACAAGCCCCTGGGGGCCAGCCCCATCATTTGTTAATTTTAAATCCTCACCCCATAGTGATGCTACCAGGCAAATGTGAGCAATATCCATTGCTCGGTTTCAGAGAAGAAGTCGTTTATATCAATATAGCAAAATTTACCCCTTTTGGCCCCGCGCCTCAGGCCCCTGGTGGGCTAGCCCCATCATTTGTACAATTTTGAGTCCCCTACACATAGGGATGCTTCTGACCAAATTTGATCGAATTCTGATCAGCGGTTATGAAGAAGAAGTCAATTGTTGACGGACGGACGGACGGACTGACGACGGACGCCACGGTATGGCACGGTACACCTTCGGACCAGGTGAGCTAACAATACAAAGCTGGTTTGACTTAATTTGTTTTGGGAATAAAATTTTATTTTCTAAAGGAAATACCAAATTACATAACGAAAATGCATTGCATTAATATTTATAACGATACTTACTGATAATTATTTGTTGCTCCGTCTGATTCACATTTTCATTTCCTAAGACAGAAATGAAACATTTTTTAGTTGGAACTCTACGATATGTCTCCATTACTTAATTTGTATAAGAAACACATGATGAATACGTGGATGTTATCCAACGGACCACCGACAAAATTTTGAAACTGCTATAAGATAGTGTTCAATATTTCTTTATATCATCAACTGAATACAAACAATGTCAATGATTTGAACATTGCGTTTTCAAGACTTGAGTTTTAAATCATACCATTGATGCACACATATAACAAAGCCCCGATGCATATAGGAGCCGGAAGTTGGTTCCGAGTTCCGAGTTCTGTTTAAGAAAAACTGAAATACTATGTATTAGCTTTATTGGTTTTGGTCCCAGTTTCGAGTTCCGTTTAATATAAACTGAAATACAATGTATTGGCTTTATTGGTTTTGGTCCCAGTTCCGAGATCCGTTTAAAAAAACTTTATTATTATGTATTAGTTTTATTGGTTTTGGTGCCAGTTTCGTGTTCCGTTTAATATAAACTGAAATACAATGTATTGGCATTATTGGTTTTGGTCCCAATTCTGAGTTCCGTTTAAGAAAAAACGGAACTGCAATGTATAAGCTTTACCAGGTTTGGGCCCAGTTCAGAGTTCCGTTTAAGAAAAACTGAAATATTATGTATTAGCTTTAATGGTTTTGGTCCCAGTTCCGAGTTCCGTTTAAGAAAAACTGAAATACAATGTATTAGCTTTATTGGTTTTGGTCCGCGTTCCGTTTAAGAAAAACTAATACATAATATTTCAGTTTATCTTAAACGGAACTCGGAACTGGGACCAAAACTCGTAAAGCGTATACATTGCAGTTTCGTTTTTCTTAAACGGAACTCGGAACTGGTTCCTAGTTCCGTTTTTCTTAGACGGAACTCGGAACTGGTTCCTAGTTCCGCTTATCTTAAACGGAATTTGGAACTGGTTCCGAGTTCCGTTTTACTTAAACGGAACACGGAACTCGGAACTCGGAACCAACTTCAGGCTCCCGATGCATATTTCACTCACTTTTGATAGATGACATTATCATTTCCTCGTGTTGTTTCAGTCTCTGTTGGTGTCCTGGTATATCACATAAGTCCTGCATCTTTTGTTTCTGTTCTTCGTTTAAGTCGAAATTCATCTCTTGGTAACACCCATAAGTAGTAGATTCACCACGATCTGAACCTGAAACATTTGGTAGGACTTTAATACATTTATTAACAAATACAGTTTTAGAATATGGAAGCAATATCTGTATGCACAGTTGTTGAATGGTGGCATATCACCTACACACTATTTTGACAGATAAAGGTTACACATTACATAGTTCTAATACGTATACTGTCTTGAAACATGTTACCTTTTTGACATTGAAAGTAGATGAATGTCTGTTCATTTGAATTTACATTGTAGCACTTCATTCCAATAGTAATATATTTTAATACAGTTGACCCCTTTGACCTTGAAAGAAGGTCAATTTCATGCATTGGATCATATTTTTTGTCCCGTCTCCCCAGCATTCATCAGGCCCAGTATAACGTCTTTGGGCCTTTTGATTTTTTAGGAAAAGTCATTCAAATATAGCCTATTTAGCAAATGTGAACTTGGATATAGCTCAGTAGGAACTGATATATCAAACATCTCCTCGGCATACAAACATCCATATGCCCAGTATAACATCCAGGATAAAGGTATTTGTGTACCTGACCGGTGTTAGTACTAGTAATATTTGATATACAAGCTTAAGACAGCCTTTAACCCGAAACCTTAAGTCATATACGCAGCAAAATTGACAAACCACTTTCAAATGTTGTTGGTCAAGTTGATGCTGCATATTAAGGTCGTCCCGGTATTATATTACGCCCATGTATACCGCATCCAAGCTCAGGGGACAGGTATATTTCTACCACAATACGCCGTGTTATTCCACTCTCAAGACATTGTATACATATGCCGACTGTTGGATAGATATATGTTATATACCACTAGTGGTATATGATGACCTTCCGGTCTTTTGACTGGTCAATAATTCGAACTTTGACCCAAACTGCAATTGTTATTGACGTCATCAATAATCGAATGACGTCACATCATCGGGTCCCGATCGTCACCGGTATATTTTATTTGCATACGCAAAATTATAATTAGGCACGTTTCCCTTTGATTCAAGCCGATATTATTAGTTATTTTTTAAAAGTTGCAAAAGACAGTCGCTAAGCGAAGTCCATATCCAACGATCACTCGTTGTGTAACCTCTATATACATATATTTACATAAATGAGTTCGTGATTATAAATTTTCGGATTTTCTGAAAGCGTTGTTACATCGGAAATTTAGTTTTGCCTACAGACAAGGTACGATAGCAGAACAACTAAATGATGAACATATGGCAACACAAGATTAATTCTGTCTTTGTGATACGGAAATTTAATCTAAAATAGGTTAAAAAAAACATATGTTTGCTTATCCTTCACAGCTGTATTAAAATTGCAAATGTTGTATAGATTACAAATATACATGTATATACTTTAGTACAGGTAATATGTACGGTTAATTGGATACAGTGTATGTTAACATATACCTTAAAACATGTACCTTATTTTTCAGAATTGGGAATTTTTACTGTACAATGCTACCTTAGTAGCATTTAGTCAGATGCCTGTGAAACATATCAATGTTGATAAACTGAATAACCTCACGTGACCAGGGCAACTGCATTTGACAATATTGGAAGCGTTTATCCTTCCTGTTCATTGTTTAGGGGCCAAAATAAAAAAGTAGCACATTTTTTGTTGATGGTCTGCTAAGGACTGCCGCCGTGTGGCCCTGTATGACATAATTGTTATGTTACTATATCTAATTTTATTATATATGCCCGTCGCTTGACTGTTAAGTCTGCCGTGTAGACCGTAATGCCATTAGGTTCATGGGCTGTAATTAGTAATTACTGTCATGTATATAAACTGTGTGGCCCTGTATGACCTTATTAGATAAGTATGTTAAGACTATACCGAATATATACTGTATGACTTTTTGCGATCGATTATGATAGGGTTGATATCTTATCGTTTCAAAAATATGGCACATGAAGTTCCCGTGCAAGTAGGAGACACAGGTTAAGTCTGACAAAATGACGTTGGGTTGCGTTACCATTCATCCCCACTTATGTAATCTCTAGAGACATAGACTACTGAAAATTGATTTTAAATTACAACGTATGTTCATCTAATTCACAACATATGTACAAAGTGGTTAATTAGAACAGTGATCGTTTGACCTTGACCAATGGTCATCAATAATTATCGATATTTAGACCTTTACGTTAAATTATTATGATGTAATGTTGTGATGTGTAAGAGTTCAATACAAATAATACCCTTGATTTGGAAAGACAAACGAACAAACGGACGGCATTCTGACCAGAGTAAGTTCCATTCGCTTCACTGGTAGAATTCAGCGATAGCTTGACAGCCGATACAGGCCGAGACTGGACGGACTGACGGGGAGGGACGCACACACGAACTCTCTCAATAAAAGATCCAAATATGGTTCAAGTTTTTTTATTTCTCTTTCACTAAAGAACAACAGCATTTTGTCCCAAGTACCTGCTGTGCATATATATTGAACCACACATTACTTACAGTTCGGAATAATTTTTAAGTTCTTCGCAAATCATATTTAATAACGCTTAACCATAGCTGTATAACATACCTCTGATGTTTAATGAAATTAATTTTGTGGCATCGGTATCATCTTTTATATCAACGTCTTTCCTGTTAGCACTGACAACTTCCATAGCATCATCGACTCCTTCCGGGTAACTACCAACATCTTCCATCACAGCATCAGCATGTTTCCCAATAACATCTTCGTCTTCGTTTATCCTTACGCCAACCCCATCGTCAATCAGAGCATCAACATTGCCTGTCAAGACGAACATATCAATTTCTGTTTACCTTCAATTCAAAGCTTGAAATACGAGATAAAACCTTAATGAGACAATTTATCATGAATTAAAACAGCTTTGCATAAACTTCAGCAGAAAACAAAGCGTACTGAAAGCATTCAATGTGGAGCGGGGACACGGTCGACTGAATTTCAACCGGTGAACATTTTTACAGTGTACTGAATTAGCTTGTTGTGAAATTTTGAATTCAGACCATGTGTCTAAAAAGGTATATATATATATATATATATATAAGAACTTGCGTTTCTTTTTTCCGCTACTACATTTTTGAGTTTCATAATATTGTTAAATCCATATTAACCTATGCTTATCGATGAGAGGAAATCAACCTGCAGGATTTGTAGAGGATTCATGAATCTTTAAAACTGTGAACATGACTTTCAGTTCTGGTCTAACGAGAATATTGCAGGTCGTTATCCTACATTAAAGTTTAGTCGGTCCAAAAGGTAATGAAATTGACAGTTTTGATGTAATACCTTAATCTGAAGAGGATATGTTTCTTAAATAGGTGAGAAGTCGAAAATGAAAAGGTTAACAGACGTATGACAGACAACGACAGTATAAAGAAGTTTTCAGTTGACCTTAAAAATGTAAACTCTTCTCCGCATTGGGTTGGGTTACCATTCATGTTAATATGAACTATGTAGACGGAAAGGTTTCTGATAAACCTTATACGTACATTTCATGTGGACAGTGTGACCTATTATAGCATGGTAATAATTCCTACTGATGGGTTTAAAGTCAGAAGTGTTTAAGACAAGATGGAAAGAGGCTGACGGGTTAAAACAGTTCCATGAGTTGTGATGTGTACACATATAGTTAACTTGTAAAGCACATTTGACCCCCGAGACTAAAACAAACCACTTCGTAACTCGATATCATCATTGCAGCTACTGGCAAAATAGCATGACTCTTGCTATTTTGTTTATTGTGAAGTGATTAGGTATTTTAACATATTTGACCCTTTCACCTTGAGAGGAAAGCATCGAAAGAGTTCAATATAAATAACACCCTTGATTTGGAAAGACAAACGAACAGACGGACGGCATTCTGATCAGATTAGTTCCATTCGCTTCACTGGTAGAATTCAGCGATAGCTTGACAGCCGATACAGGCCGAGACTGGACGGACTGACGGGGAGGGACGCACACACGAACTCTCTCAATAAAAGATCCAAATATGGTTCAAGTTTTTTTTATTTCTCTTTCACTAAAGAACAACAGCATTTTGTCCCAAGTACCTGCTGTGCATATATATTGAACCACACATTACTTACAGTTCGGAATAATTTTTTAAGTTCTTCGCAAATCATATTTAATAACGCTTAATTATAGCTGTATAACATACCTCTGATGTTTAATGAAATTAATTTTGTGGCATCGGTATCATCTTTTATATCAACGTCTTTCCTGTTAGCACTGACAACTTCCATAGCATCATCGACTCCTTCCGGGTAACTACCAACATCTTCCATCACAGCATCAGCATGTTTCCCAATAACATCTTCGTCTTCGTTTATCCTTACGCCAACCCCATCGTCAATCAGAGCATCAACATTGCCTGTCAAGACGAAAATATCAATTTCTGTTTACCTTCAATTCAAAGCTTGAAATACGAGATAAAACCTTAATAAGACAATTTATCATGAATTAAAACAGCTTTGCATAAACTTCAGCAGAAAACAAAGCGTACTGAAAGCATTCAATGTGGAGCGGGGACACGGTCGACTGAATTTTAACCGGTGAACATTTTTACAGTGTACTGAATATGCTTGTGAAATTTTGAATTCAGACCATGTGTCTAAAAAGCTATATATATATATATATATATATATATATAAGAACTTGCGTTTCTTTTTTCCGCTACTACATTTTTGAGTTTCATAATATTGTTAAATCCATATTAACCTATGCTTATCGATGAGAGGAAATCAACCTGCAGGATTTGTAGAGGATTCATGAATCTTTAAAACTGTGAACATGACTTTCAGTTCTGGTCTAACGAGAATATTGCAGGTCGTTATCCTACATTAAAGTTTAGGCGGTCCAAAAGGTAATGAAATTGACAGTTTTGATGTAATACCTTAACCTGAAGAGGATATGTTTCTTGAATAGGTGAGAAGTCGAAAATGAAAAGGTTAACAGACGTATGACAGACAACGACAGTATAAAGAAGTTTTCAGTTGACCTTAAAAATTGTAAACTCTTCTCCGCATTGGGTTGGGTTACCATTCATGTTAATATGAACTATGTAGACGGAAAGGTTTCTGATAAACCTTATACGTACATTTCATGTGGACAGTGTGACCTATTATAGCATGGTAATAATTCCTAATGATGGGTTTAAAGTCAGAAGTGTTTAAGACAAGATGGAAAGAGGCTGACGGGTTAAAACAGTTCCATGAGTTGTGATGTGTACACATATAGTTGACTGGTAAAGCACATTTGACCCCCGAGACTAAAACAAACCCCTTCGTAACTCGATATCATCATTGCAGCTACTGGCAAAATATCATGACTCTTGCTATTTTGTTTATTGTGAAGTGATTAGGTATTTTAACATATTTGACCCTTTCACCTTGAGAGGAAAGCATCGAAAGAGTTCAATATAAATAACACCCTTGATTTGGAAAGACAAACGAACAGACGGACGGCATTCTGATCAGATTAGTTCCATTCGCTTCACTAGTAAAGAATAGCGATAGCTTGACAGCCGATACAGGCCGAGACTGGCCGGACTGGCTAGGACGGACGCATACACGTAACTTTCTCCATAAAAGATCCAAATATGGTTCAAGTTTTTATATTTCTCTCTCACTAAAGAACAATAGCAGTTTGTCCTAAGTACCTGCTGTACATATATATATATATTGAACCAAACCTTACTTAAAGTTCGGAATGATTTTTAAGTTTTTCATGAATCATGTTTAATAACGCTTGACCATAGCTGTATAACTTACCTCTGGTTTTTAATGAAATTAATTTGGTGGCATCGGTATCATCTTTTATATCAACGTCTTTCCTGTCAGCACTGACACCTTCCATAACACCATCGACGCCTTCCGGGTAACTACCAACAATTTCCGCCACAGCATCAGTATCCTTCCCAATAACATCTTCATCAGCGTCTATCCCTGCGCCAATCCCATCATCAATCAGAGCATCAATATTGCCTGTCAAGACGAAAAGATCAATTTCTGCTTATATTCAATTCAAAACTTGAAATACCAGATAAAACCTTAATGAGACAATGTATCATAAATTAAAACACCTTTGCATGAACTTCAGCAGAAACCAAAGCGCACTGAAGGCATTCAACGTCGAGCGGGGTCACGGTCGACTGAGAATATTATATAGTCTAACGAGAATATTGCAGGTCGTTTTCCTACATTAAAGTTTAGGCGGTCCAAAGGGTAAAGAAAATTGATGAAATACATTAATCTGAAGAGTATATGTTTCTGAAATAGGTGAATACGAATTCAAAGAAGATGATTGTTGGCATTTCACCAAATTTTAACCGCTATCGATCCTGCCCTTCAAAGCCTCTGGTGGCGAATACCATATAATCAAGAGCTTTGTCGTGGAAATTTCCTTCATTTTTTTTATGAATATTGCTGAAACTGTCTTTTAGAAGTCGAAAATGAAAACGGTTAACAAACGTATGACAGACAACGATAGTATAAAGAAGATCTCAGTTGACCTTAAAAATGTAAACTCTTCTCTGCATTCGTAATAAACGTTGTTTATCGTTAGCATTACTGAATTTCGTTTTAAAACAAAAAATCATGCTTACCAGATTGTATGGACAGGACCGTAATGTTACTCGAACCAGTTCCATTACTATTGGTAGCAGTACACATGTACTGTCCTTGATCATCGATGTTTGTCTTGCGGATAATTAATGTGGGAGAACCATCACAGCCTCCGAAATATCTTTTATTGTCTATTTCTATTGGAGTGTGGTTATCATCGTCTATCTTAAACCACTCTATTGATGTAGCCTTTGGAGATGCGATGACGTAGGTTTGAATGATGGTCGTTTTTCCGACAAGAACAACAAAATTGGCATGACTGATGTTCACGAACGGTATGCCTGATAAAAAAAAAGAAATATAAGGTACATCTATCAAAGAGAATGTGTTCAATAAATTCCGTCTCATTATAAGTGATACTACCATCACAATGTCATTATAATGACAAACAGGCTTGTACGATACAACGAAGCATATTCGACAAGTAGAGCGAAGACATCTAAAATGAATGAATACTGACAGTGATATAATTTTGGACACCAATGGTTGAAACGCAAAATCGTACAAAATGGGGTAGTTGTGAATATATGTCAATACAGTTTCTGGATAATTGATGAAGCCGGAAGAGCGAGGACGTCGAGAATCTATTGAATGTATAAAGGACCCCTATCTAACCCGAGGTGGTTAAAACATAAATAGGGATAATATTTATGAGTAGGTGTATTAAGTTCCAGAGCATTTGGATCATTTATGAAGCTTGTAGTGTGAGGATGTACAACAGTCTATAGTAATCGTTAGTATGCCCCCTTCTCCCAGGTGGTTGAAACGCATACTCTAACATACTATAATATACAACTGGATCATTAATGAACTCAGTAGATGGAGGACGCATCCTGGATTCGTATTCTAATATCCTCTCTCCGACTCGTTTTGTCCATTGGTTTCATTTGTACTTAATGAAAGAGCCTACCCCGGGGAAACGCCATGTTTTAAGAATGTGAAGTGGAGTCTTTAACCGGATGTTATTGTCTGAAAGCTATATGTTGAAATGCAAAAAACCTGGTCTTGGGTCCAGAATAAAGGCTACTGATCCGTCACCAATATATACATGTATATACATTTTAATTTTCATCTTATAACACACATTTTCGGCAACTTGGAAACATTTGCTTTCATTATGCATGTATCGCTATGGATGCAAGGTAATATGAAGGTTTGTTTACCCGAAGGTAGCATATTTCACGAGGGCTAGTATCCAAACAAGGTTATGATGAGATGCCGGAAATTATGTAACATTTCTTTTTTTTTGCATAAAAAGAACGGTATCAACAAATGATATAATCTCTGTTTAATCAGGAAACCATGAAACGTTTAAAAAGGTAAAGATTTTTCCAGTTGATGCCAAAAATAAGGGGAAAAAATGAACGTTTGTTTTTTTGCACGACGGTGCTGTTGATTCGATGACACAGCAGCGAGACATTTCCACTCTGTGATATCTAGAGTTCGGTAGATATTTACTTACCATCTTCGAGAGCATTATGTGGTGTTATCTGGAAACTTTCCTCGTCTACATCTAACATCGTGCGTGATTCATCAGATAATTGTATGGTTCCACCATCCAATAGATAATGCTTGAACTCTTCAGCCAGATGTAGCGAAGATGGTTCTGACTGATTTCTAGCAGCCGTGATGTCAATACATACTAGTACGCACCCTGAAAAATAATTATATGCGTTCAGTTATACAACAAAACTCATTATATCTCACACATAATAGCACTCTTTTAACACAATACTTCAAAATTAAGATTTTAATCCTGTAGACTGGGTCTAAAAGTCACATCAAAACTTATGCAGGCATACAAAATATATCCAAGATCACTTAAAAGTCAAACCAGGTGTAGAACCTAATGGTATGAGATCATGGTGTCAAAACACTTGTATGTGAATGTAGCACCAGTGAAGGTTACAACTAATATGTATCATAAGCATGATAATTTCAATTTCCCCAATTGTTAAGTTTCCATTTCTAAACAGTAACATCCTTGGGCCCTATGGTTTTAACATGCCCCATACAAGGTCTCAAAAGATGCAGGATGATGAAGACCATAGGAAATATGAGAATGGTTTAGCGAGTGGCTTGTGAGCGTTTACAAGTCTAGCATACGTATATCGCACCGTACGTTTGTTTTTGGCTGGTTTACACCAGCCTACACAGGACGCCGTACGCTAGTAGGGAACAACCAACCAATCGAAAAAAATGATTTTTGAAACATCCATATGTATAGAAAGTTAAGCCAAGGATGAAATATCTGGCAGCCACTGATTGGCCAGTATGTTATGAAGTAAGAAGAAAATAGATATGTAGCCTGATAGGTAACTATCCATAAGAATTGTTGATATAAAGGGCCTGTTTCCAAAATGGCCCCTTCTCTGATTCAAATTTCCTGTTGGTGGTGCCTTGCCCATGCCGTTGTGGTGGTCACAAATCTATAAAGTACAGTTGCATAAAGATTTAGGTCACTTGGTTTGTTTTTTATGGCTCCTTAAACTTGTACCTTTCAGAAGCTGTCCAAGTGTTGATAAAATGTGCATATTATGTAGAATATTAATGAAAATCTAATCAAATGATAGTCACCGTAAAGAATACATTCATGGCATGATTGTGACAAAAAAAAATGTTTCCATCGCGGCATTTGGCTGTTTTATGGAAGAAACAATCTCAAAAATGCCATTTTCGATGATAACATTTTAGACACAAAAGCTGTGAATACACCCTTATATGGGCGTTGGATGCAAACCAATTGTTATCCTATTAAACAGTACGTAATATGCTATTGATGAGAGGAAAAATCATCAACATGTAAGTGATGGAATATTTTCAAATCTTGGGTTGAATTGCCGATTTTCGACTTTCTTTGGATAATTAACAAAAACACGAGAGTATTTGCTCGGTATGTTGAGAATGTGTACACAGATATGAAAAAAAGTGAGAGAAACACTTTTTCATAAAAAAAATCCAAGATGGCTACTTCACAAGTCCCCGTGGTTGAAGACATTAGCTGACAAATAGACAGAATAACAAACAAAACGTGTTCCTTATGATTTTGGTTGGTTTTCGCATTTACGGGAGTGTTCATACATGTAGCTACGGGCGATAGTATAATACCTATATTTATAAGTTTGGTTAGTCACATGGTAACGGGGATCTTTCATATCGAGCCCCAAACACACTTTCGACATATGCACTCCGTTGCCGCATGGAAAACTATTTCAAGTTTTGTCGGAATTTCTTCACCTGTGGTTGTAATGGTCGAGGGGTTTCCAGCGCCCTGTAATACCCAAGGTAGTACAAGATACGGGAGATATGCGCACACATTCCCATCGTTCCCATTCCAACTGGGCACTGGCAGTAGTAGTCCTTTATTGGGGCCTCATCATCGGGTGAAACGGTGAACCGTATCCAAACGTTATATTTCGTTTGGCTTTTGTGTCGAGAATGTATTTGACATCGGAGAAGGTCAGGAGAGTGCTGGTAAAGTCACAACTCATAGTCTCCGTCATCACTTAAATGTTCGGCGATGTAACCAGGAGCCAGAGATATCTGATACGTTCCACACGTAATGGTTTTCAAGCAATCGAAATCGAGACGGGGAAACAGTACGGAAGATGCATCCATCTTGACAAACTCGTACCTTGCCCGTCTAGATAGATCCGGTTCTGTCTTGACTCTCTGAGCTAAACCATTCGGTGTTGTCAAACGGTCCTTCATACGTTCAGCCATTAGCCTATCTTTGGCATCTCTCTTGACTTGGAAATTCCAAAAAGAGAAGAACACTGACTCCAGGAAATGTCGGTTTTCAGTTTTACCCAGAACAGTAATAGAGCATCGTGTGTAGTCTTGGTATATATACCAGATGAAAGATATGGGGAACAGTGCGAGTGGATTTCGAGGAACTGATCTTTGGACCAACCTGTCCAAACCATGCATGCCGAGTCATCAAGAGAAGAAAAGCTTTTTGCAAACGCAGACTGGTTCTGTGAAAGGATATGGGACGGGGAGTCGTCTTCTTCTTCTATTTCCTGGTTCTGCTCGGGTTCAGGTTCAGGCTGATTTTAAGATACTTCATATAGCACTTCTTGCAAATAAGTGCATGTTCCTTTGCTGACATCAGTCCTTGTTGCACCAGCGTATCTAGGAGCCATTTATATTGTCGACTATTTACATTGCGTGCACTTCTGTTCTTATTGCCACTACGTTTCTTGAATTATAGTTGACAGCCTTCTCCAACACATTTACCCTCCATCTTGAAACAATAACGATTGGTTTATGAAGCGTCGATAAAGTAACAAAATAGCAGGCCACCGATGATTGCTGTAAACAGCTAATACTTAGTAGTTTGGTACAATTATGTGAAAATGTGTGATAAATAACGAACAACTAATTACACAAAATAACAAGACAATATAATAAATCACATTCAATACCTCCAAGAAGCGCAGAATTGATTTATTACTTAGAACAAAATAAAGGATTTCATATGGATAATCTATCTATTCGATGTGGCGTGGTCGGCAGGCACAATGAAAGTGAGACATGTCAGGGTCCCAACCCTGACAGAGCCACAACGCTTTGGAGATGGGACAATAAAACAAGGAAAGTGAGACAAGAATAGCTAGCGTCAAGTCAATGATTCCGTAAACGTATAGACAAAGACAAGAAGATACGGATAAATGTACAAGGCCACACGATCAGAAAATTCAAAAGAGGACAACTTGAGATAGAACAGTATTCATTTATCAGGGTGTCTTCAGTGTAAATCTTTATATCGATACTGTTTATTTAGTCGTTAGATATCATAAAACTGTCATGATATTCAATATACAATTTTGTATATAATAAGCTATATAATAGGGTTTCAGACAAGGTTGTTACTCATTTCCCCCTTTCTTTCAATTTACAACCACATTCAGGCGGCGATATGAGGTAGCACACCTGATTTATTACCCCGTATCCATGGAAACTATTACAGTAAGTGTTATTTTTTGAAATATTTGGTGAAACCATTATTTTCAGTTTATTTATACAATGGTAAGCATGTAATTTCAATTGATTGAGTGTACGGTTGATACAATATTGTCAATTTTTGTCATTTCCTTCGGTAAAGCAGAAAAAATAGCATTTTCCGCATAAAATGGGATCAGTGGACACTTTCATATGATCATTGGTACATATCTGAATTACCGGGGTGGAAACAAATGACTTTGATGTCATAGGCATGACATTTTGAACTCTTGGATGTCATGTCATGATTTATAAGTTAGAAAATTGCAAGTGTTGCTAAGCTGAGGTTTGGAAAGGAATTCGGTTATTTATTATGACACCATTGAGTATTTATGACGTCATATATACCGTCTGATGACGTCATAGTTACTGATGACGTCATGATAAATATGACGTCATATTACACGGCTAAATTTGATAGATGTATAGTATTTTTTGCTTGATTACATGCAAAGAGACTCAAAGTACCACATTCAACTCAAAACACAACTTTTTTCAAGAGATAAACAGAATTATGGGAGTTTTCATCTTTAAAAATACCTCCTCTTATTACTGGATTGGGAGAAAAAGTTGTCAAAATTCACCTCTCAGGGAAATCAGCAATACTCGGTGACTATTAAAGATACACAGTAACCCGATATGTCATTTTGTTCGTCGGAACATATTCTTGACGTTCATTTTTAGTAAAATTAGAATTTAAAAAAGTAATGTATAAGGTAGCACACCACAGTAAGACAGCCTGGCCATGGGCAATTTTTTTGTTAAGCAAATAACTCCGGTATTATGATATGCATAAAAAATGAAAAAATGACTGTACACTATAATTGGTATATTCAGTATGAATTAGTTCATACAGGCTTCACATTTATTAAAACAAAAATCAATAAATTAGTTCCAGATTTTAAATATCCGGATTTTCCGAACGTGTGTTACACAGAAAATTTAGTTTTGACTACAGCTCAAAATGGAAGCCCACACAAAAGGTAAGATAGCGGAAAAACTTAATATACAACATATGTCCAAACAAGATTAATTCTGTCTTTGGGATAGAGATATCTAATTTTAAATAGGTTTCAGAAAAAAAATTGTGTAGAGAATTGTGCCATTTTGGGTCAAATATCATAATATTTTGCAATTTTTGAGAATTTTTTAAGCTGTTACCATGGTATTCACAGTTCTAAAAATCACAGAAAATATCAGTTTACTTATTCTTCAGAGCTCTATTAAAATTGCAAATGTTGTACAGATTTCAAATATATATACTTTATTAGAGGTTATATGTAAGGTTAACTGGCAATATTTACATATCTAAAACATGTGCCATATTTTTCAGAATTTGGCTTTTTACTGTACACTGCTACCTGAGAACGTTCCACCACATGGAATTAGCTGATTTTTGGTACACATATGAAACAAGTAAAGCTCTATCCGATTTTGTGATGGAATTTTGCATCCAAAACTATATAACGGGAGAAAATTGCAATTTTATGGCATTTTTCTTCATAATTGTGTCTCTGCAAGTTCATTTTCATCCAAGAAAATTTGTGTTTTATGTTTTATGAATAAACACGATGTTTTGGAAATATTTATCAAAAGAAATTTATACTATGTTGCGAATAACAATTTCGAGATAACCTTTTATTTACGACCTTATGTCTTTGATGCTCAAAATGGCAACTTTATAAAAATATATTTTCACTGACATTATGGAATCTGTGTGTCTGAAAGGTGTAAAATTATTCTTCGGAAAAGAAAAAAACTGTAGTTGAGCTAGATAAGAAATTATACGGGGGCAGGCTCCTATGGAGAATTAACATTCTGGAAACAGTCCCTTTCGTAAGTCCGATTGAATTTGTTTCCAAAAATTCAGGTAATAATAAATTAACAGGTAAACATTAAAGATTTATAAAAAAAAATTACTGCGAAATTCACCCATTTTCAAGATGGCTAACATGGGGAAAATTTGAAATGAAGGACCCAACTTTTTTCAATTAAGTGTTATATGAGACCCTAAACTTTTGTTATAAAGCGTAATTGTCATATTGAATTCAAGAATTTGAATGAAATACTCCAAATAGTTAACATTAACGTCTAAGGAAAAATAATTGGTTGGGTGTCCCCTAGTACGACCTGCTAGTGTTTTGGACTTTGGTAGCGTTACAGTTTGTTAACTAGGGTACACACTAACGTGCGGAAAATAACGCACCGATAATATAGCTATATATTAAGCTAGACAACACGCATGCATTTTATATATTAATATAATCAGATTCACTGTATATTATTCGTATTAGGTATAGTTATAACAGCTGCCAAGAAAGCGGCTCATGCTGTATTTTTATATTTTTCATACACCTTATCTCGGAACCAGACACCATGTGTCATATACATATTGAGCTAATCAGAATCATTGTATATAGTATATTAGGTATTTTAAATTGAGATAGTATAATTGCTGCCAGCAAAGCAGCTCATGCTGTATTTGCAAAACACCGTATCCCGAAACTCACCGGATACAACACCCCGTAAACGTTAAAGATCTGACGACAGTGGTGGGATAAGGATGTTGTTGGCAAATAATCATATATTTTCAGTTCATCATTAAAATGTCGGAAGACGAATAAGACAAAGAAATATGTGAGCTAGACAAGCGATCAGAGCAAACGCGGGATGAAAGTGTTAGAATCCGAGGGGCGCATGCGCACTCAGAATCCTTGGCTCGGCTCAAGACCATTCAGCAGTGTAAATGATATAACGATGAGGAACACTGCAACGGGGACAAAACCAAATGCACGGCTAAACCTGCGGAGTCCTCTTGGCTAAGAATATCAAGGAGGCAAACTTAGTATTGACATATTCGGCGGATACCCTTAGGGCAAGCGCTAATGCGCTTAATACACATGCAGTAGAGATGAGCTTTATAGCAAATATGCACGCGGCAGATTTAGGGCATGCGGCGAATATGCATGCAGATGATTCATTTATGGATGATCAGTTTACTAGTAGAATAACGAAACGCAAAAGACAGCTACCGAGCTTGGCAGCAGTAAGAGAACGAAGTCCAGAGCAAGGCTTACCTGTTAAACGGAGACAGCTGCGTAAAGCTATCAAACCCGCTACTTACGTCGGAACCAGATCATGGATAGATTATCGCAATAACTTTGACACATGCACCAATGTTAATCGCTGATCACAAGAGGAAAAAGGAAATACGTGATCACGCAAAAATAGTATTGGGTAACATTCCTAATGAATCCAGAGACCACTCTGCCGAACTAGTATGTTCGTTAGAGGAACGCTTTGCTCCTCAAAACCAAACCTATCAGTACAGGGAATAACTAATTTACGTATTTAGCAAACGAACCAGCGCCAAACGATTTACAGGAAACGTTGGCAAAGGAACAATTAATAGACGCTTTACAGGACTCTAAGATGCGCGTGTGCATTAAATAGTCCAGGCATCGTACGTAAAACGAAACTTTACCGCTTGCTATGGACTAGAAGGCATATAACAAATCAGAAAAAAGTTCCACACCAGAGCTGCTGTCGTTGATGAGGAAAGAAAATATCCGAGCAGAGCTCAGAAAGTCACTATAAAAGCTCAAGACGGACAAAAAAACTTTGATGGCGGTGATGAAGGCTAAACTTCAGACGCAGAAAAAACGTGCGCACGACACGAAGAGAAAAAAATGTGCCTAGTCGTAACACATACATTCAGTGTTTTTTTTTTATCTAAAACAATAGTCACATTATCAAGAACTGCCCGAAAGAGAAGCACAATATGGGATAGAAGTCGGCTGGAAATATGAATGCAGTTCAGGGGGAACCTACGCACAAGACGGATGCGTCTCACAGCGCAGCACGAGACGCTCGTAGATGCATAAAACTGTCAACGGCGGAGAAGTGAAAGTTTTAGTAGACATGGGGTTACGGTAACAATAGTTCTTGACATGATTAGAACAAGGACAGCCTAGCATAGAAAACACGGACAAACTGACCAAGACAGCGAATGGCAGCAAATTGAATTTTGTTGGTACCGGGTTATTATAATATTCTCTAGGATGCCGTATCGTAGAAATTGCGACTGAGATTGCTGACCTAGATATTGCTTAGTATTCTGGGAGTGGTCTTCATGATAGAGTAGGACTGTATGGTCGACATTACTCAGACGTTATTGCGAATGCGCGACATGAACACCCCTTTGTTATTTGGAGCTTCCTACGGCTGTTGCCGGGTCGCCGTTTCTGTGAACATCTGTCTTCCCCCAGCCAGTTAGGTGATTCTCTTGTGGAATGTGATCGCCGAGACCAGATCAAGTGTACAAGATACCTTTGTGCTGGAGCCGGCATATGAATCTATGAACGCTGATGGGGCACTGGTTGGTCGTGCTGCTGTTTCTGCTAAAACTAAATGTAACTGCAACAATGATTAATGTTACAGAGGAGCCAATGAATGATACCGAGGAGCAATAGTTTGACTCACCGCTGGAGCGTTTAGCTTGTAAAACCACTACAGGAAAAGCGATGTTGAACAGAGCAAAAATTGATGAGTTACTAGATCATCTACCAGAAAAGTCTCGGCTGTATTTAACTAGAGAGCAGATACAAACAAGAATTCCCCGGAAGTGGAGGTGTCGCCTGTGTATGCGAATAATTAAAGGGTCATAACTCTTTAAAACTAGGACTTGAATTAAAAAAAACAATAACAAACTTGTCCAAAGTATTATGGTAACGAACATTCTATTTTCGCAAAAAAAATTAAAGGGCTATAACTCTTTTAAAAAGGTCCGAATAAATTTGGTTAACGAACTTGCCCACAGTATTATGGTAACGAACCTTCCCATACAGTTTCAAATTAATCCAGTAATAATTATTCAAGTTATTGAGTGGAAACCATTTTCGCAAAAAATTAAAGGGCCATAACTCTTTTAAAATGGTGCGAATAAATTTGGTAAACGAACTTGTCCACAGTATTATGGTAACGAACCTTCCCATGAAGTTTCAACTTAATCCTGTAATAATTATTCAAGTTATTGAGTGGAAACCATTTCCGCAAAAAATTAAAGGGCTATAACTCTTTTTAAAAAGGTGCGAATAATTTTGGTTATCAAACTTGTCCGAGCTATCATGGTAATGAACCTTCCCATGAAGTTTCGAATTAATCCGTTCTAAACTACTAAAGTTATCGCGCGAAAACCATTTTCCGGACGACGCCGCCGCCGACGCCGCCGAAAAGTAATTCCTATATGTCTCCTTTTTCAAAGGCGACACAAAAACGAATGAGTTTTTTTCATATAAAACTGCAGACGCTCAGCCTATAAAATAACCCTGATGCAAAGTACCAATTCATATGACAGCTAATAGTACAAAAATGTGGAGGATAAGCTAAAAAAGATAATTGAGCCATCTACGGGGCCGGGTTATCTGGCATTGTGCTAGTTCAAAAGACTACACGGTTTCGAGTAGATAACCGCAAGCTCAATGCCGTTAACTCCAGGGCCGCTTATCCACTGCCGAGTTGTCACTTGATCATCTATCGGGAAACATGGTAGACCGTATGTATTTTAAAATGTGATAGTGATAATTACTGCTAGGTAAGCACCTCCTGCTGAATATGTGTAATCATCAACACACCTGGTCCCGAAATAAACCGGGTACGACACCCAGTCACCAACGAAGCTCTAATTTGAAGGATGTACACTGTAGCTGAACCCGGATATAATATTGATTTGCATAATGGATGTCATCAATGAACCTGTTCTTAGTCTCCTTGCACGAGTGTATATATACATATTTTTTTGTCGATCTTCAACCAGAACTAGATTACTGAGAGGACAGAAAGAGCCTAGCAATTACTAAAAGGAGAATAACATTAATGCCAAAATACATCTTATATGGTCCAAATATTACATCTTACACAATATTTTGATATCCAAAAGCTATGTTGAACTAATTTATCGAGTGGCTTTGAGATGTCTTGTGAATAAAAATTTCATTTCATATGTGGTCTAGCGTGACAATTGACCTTTTAAACTTAGCAATGACCACTCAAACGTACTAACAGTGACATTTGCCGTAAACATTAGACTACTACGTAGTTGTTACATGACTATTTTTGTCATTAGATAAACTCGGTCTCATATTGTAAAGACAACATTTTATTGTCCCTTTTATGATAGTTTGATATATCCATATAAAGGTACTCACCTTTCTTTATTTTGACGTCCTTCACTCGTTGCTTTTTCCCAATACATCTTGCAAAAAAATTTAAAATGTCACCTTTGGAAGCTTTCCTTGTTATGTCAATATCATTTCTAGCTTTAAATGAAATCCCGGTACCTAGATCGGCATTTGCAGGGGTGGCTGTAAAAAGGATGGAGCTTGAAGTTATAACGAAATATTTTAATATTTGTTCAAAATGGAAGGCGTTAAGTTGATTATACAAAACAGATCCCAAGCTCCATGGACCTATGGATTTTTATTTAGCTCTGACATACATGTACTGTATTGCAACTTAAATATAAAAGTGTGTTTAAATATCAATTAATATGAATCTTTGACCTTTATTTTAGCTCGAGAAATAAAAGTATAAAAGTAAAGAGGTTCAAAGTTAATATTTGTGAATAATCACAAGTCTATGAATACCTTGTTTTTGCTTGGACTGTTCACCATCAAACACAGGCGGCTTGCTGTAATATAAATACAGAAACAGTTTAATATCTCAGAGAAAATAATTACTCTGTAGTTGAATTTAATATATATATATAGTGTTCATGTTGATCAAAGTATGAATACTTTAAAGGGGGGGGGGGGGGGGGGGGGGGGGCTGCCCTATAAATAGCTCGAGATCTCACGAGATTTCCATAATGGACGTGGCCATTTCAAAATAAAGCAGCCTCCTGCTTCAGCTTAAAAATCACTGGATAACAGTAGACTTATCAATTAGTTTGTAATGAAATAAATTTGTCACATACATTCATCTAACTGGTAGTTACATACAGAATGAAAATTAGAAAAGTTAATGCTGTAATTTGTGTGTAATGTAGAGAAATATATTTGAATTGCAGCTTTGTGTTGTGTTGAGTGGTTTTGATTGACAGGGTCAAAGGTAATATTTACATGCAAGAAAGCGGGAAATCTAAGCATGGCTTACCTTTAGAGGAGAGCAATTGTAGAAGATGATTAAACTATGTATCCAAAACACTGTGAAAGTCAGTTAAGCTATTGTTTTATTTAGTACCATTTATGACCTAAAGATGGTACACCTGGTAAATTAGGGTATAAAGTTCTGACTTTTCAATCAAACAAGATGGCATTAATTCTCTCACTGATCCAATCCAAACAGTTTCTTCATTATCCGTTTGACTGCGTAATGCTACTGTCTTTCTTTCCAAATAGCGTGGATCTCTCCACACACCTCGATCAGATATAGAGGATCTGTCATTCGTTTCCCTTCATATTAGATTTATGATAGGAGTTTTTATTTTTTTTATTTTTGCGAGCCTCTGGCGAGCAAAAATAAAAAGTTCTAAACGAGTATCATAAATCTAATATGAAGGGAAACGAATGGGATTCTTTTTATCATATGACGTTTTCTTTCATCGTTCCCCATCAAAAACTGATTTTCTCTTTTGCCTTGAATCGTCACATCTCAACCAAATCACCCGAACCTTCGAAGTAGGTCAATTATACCGACGAAAAAGAAATAGTTCTAACACAACTGACTCTTGAAAAGGATTCATTTTATTTAATACACGTCTCAAAACAAAATTTCAGGATTTTTTCATTTAATCTATAATAGATAAATTGTCCTTGTTGTTTGAAACATTGAGGAAATCATTTTAGTTTGAAAGATCATGAGCGACTGTTTTTGATGTGACGAAGCCGTGACGTCACTTGGCGCGATAATGTAGGCTTCGTTGTACAAATGTCTATTTGCTGTCGCTGTCGTACAGAACCATTGTACGGCGCCTTTTCACTGCTTTGTGTTTATCCTCGTCCTCGCGGGAGTTTATGGAGATGTGAAATGTTCCACCGTGAATTTTCCCACTGAACATTGTGTTCAGACTGCCGTGAAAAGCGACTTTGGATGCCGATTTGTTGGCAGTGTTGTTTGTGTTGACATTACACGTGTTTGTCGACGAAAGTGTCAGCATGTTATTCTGAGTAACCGTTGAAGGCAAGTTGTAACAAACTACATTGCCGTTTTTCATGAGGATTTTATTAAATAATGTTATTATTTGTTTATTTGAATAATCTAGACTAGATATGTCTCATCGGACAACGCAACCGCAATTTTCTATCGGAGTTGAAATATGTTACTAGGGGTCATAAAATAGATGTTTGCCAGGCCTAATTAACATCTTATAGTATAAATATAATTAAAAAACTTAGGATGTGTACATCTTGAATTTTATCTTTGATTGTACAATATGTTCTGTTAATAGACCATTTTGTCGTTCAGTTGATTTTTTTTCAAAGTTTACAAGCACTAGTCGCCATTTTTACGAGTTGTAGTAAAAAGAAGTAGGTCGTTCCCACGCGTATGAATACAGTTCTCACGGAACCAGCCAATCAGCGTACGTAGGCTAGCGAAAGTTGTTATTACACTAGTGTCATAAAGAAAATTTACGTGATTGGTTTATGACACCGTATATAACTATAGTCATATGATAAAACATTTTCCAGAATTTCTTGTATTTAGATTTCCTAACTAAATTGTTTCCCTCTCTGGCACACTGACCCCTGTCTAGCCATAACTGATTAGTGTGTAGGACACATGGGTAGCATAGGCAGTGTGGACATTCCTCTGGATGGCTACACAGGTGGTTATCTTCAGCAGTACTGGGGTCATCATCTCCACCATCACTACAAACGTTTGATTGTATACATTTGTCCTGTCTTAGCTCTGTATTCTGTGTTACCTCCAATTTGTTGACTTGTCTCTGATGTTTCACTTATTATATCTAGATCCCATTCGCAATGATTGAAAAATGCTTTTACGACCTCCTTTTGTACACACGTTACTCTGATGGTCAAAATTAAATTGCTATTTTCCACATTACTAGCCATAATCACTATCGTTTAATCACCGATTAATTCCAACACTGCAACAACAAAGATCCCAGCATGAAATGAGCGGGACAGGGCCCCGGGTTGGTGTGACAAATGGGTTTTATGCTGTACCTTGATAGAACAATACAAGGATCATTAACGGGGATTTAATTTTCATTTAATTTTAATCGCTTATTATTACTTTTCAAAAGGGAAATATGACTGAAATGAATTAACTTCATCAATTATAGAAGTGTTGATTATACTTGTCACTCCAAAACTTTACCTTAGAAACAGAAAAATGAATTATCTTATTGCAAATAACCTATCTGTCCCCTCCACACATACTAGGTATAAGGAATTTCTTGTTTTTGGCGGGGACACATTCCATTATGAGGATACGGAAGCTACCTTTATTGACTGTAACCAATTTTGCTGATAACTGTTTTGCAATTTAATTCTAAATAATATTTTTTGAAACATATTGTCTAAAACATTTTTGAAACTGAAAAATGACGAAGATAGCATGTGATATTAGTGTGATTTTAAGGAAAAATAAAGACCTTTCCTTTGAAATGGCATTGTCCAACTATACTCACCAGTTTCCATCTAGTTTTATGCATTCTGGTTATTGTCAAAATGCAGAATCAAGTAGAATCAGAGAACTCAATCGAAAAATGAACCAAAGGAAAAAGAGACCAAGTGACAATCCTACAGATCAACAGAAAAGATAAGAAATGAAAAGAACAGCTGTCAACTAAAGTGCGAATCCGATTTGAGTTCATGTGTAATGATGAAGCAGGAAAGTGCCACATTTTCAACAAAATGGATACAATAAAGATGAAGTTAGGAGAAGGGTAGGTATCTAACATTGGGACAAAAGATCTTCTGAACACTGTTTTTGACTTTTACATAGAAAATAACTTGACATCAAGGTCAGCAAGAGACAATATATGCTCTACATCAACATCATCTGAAGTACTGCCATCGTATCAGTATCTTGAGATTTAAAATACTTTTAATGAAAGTATATTTGTGGCAACAACTTCAGAAATAACCAATTTTCTCCAAAAAAATCAGAATCATCAGCAGAATTGTTCCAGTGAAATAGAAGTGAAAACAAAAGAAAAGTTTAGGCATGTCAGCAAATTCAACATGAAATGCAGTAAAGGGCATACATTGAACTGATACTCATCCCCACATGTGGAAGGAGGAAAGCTCTTCGGTAACCTGAAGTTAGCGCATGGCTATTTCTCATCTGGCATGTTAACTGTAAATTTTGTAAAGGAGCACATCTTGGAACGATGGAAGAAAAATATTTGTCATATTTACAGGATAGCTATGCACTCATTGTGGAGGAATTGTCTAAAAAAGCACTGGAAGACGCCCTCCACGAGGAAATATCATTTTCTGTTGCTTCCGATATGGAAGATGGTATTGGCATTATGACTGATGCAAGGCACTGCTCGCGGCGAAATTCAAAATTCACGGATGTTGTATGCTTGGGAGATTTAACGCACAAAGTGCTAAAATTTGAAACAATCAGCAAAATAGATGATTCTTGCAGTCAGCGACATGAACTTATTGGTGTCCGAAGGATATACGACTATTTAGATGAAGAACAAGTACCTGTAAAACATCACGCTCATGACAATAATGCTTCCGTTATTAAATACGTTCGGGAGGAGAGAGGGGATACACAGAACTACAATGAAAAAAATAACACAGGGAACAAAGAAGAATCACGGGAAAACATGGCACAACGAACTCTCTGACAAAGCAGCATCTATACGAACACACATATACTGGTGTATACAAAATTGTGACAAAGACGCCAAAAGGCTAAGACAAAACATTTCCAAGATGTCTGAGCACTACAAAGGGAATAATAAAGCATGTGACAGAAAAAAAAGATGCAAATCTGATCCAGGCTATGAAAGCACGAAAAATACTATTAGGTTCCCAGAGGCTGGTAAAATGTTGAAAGATTTCTTTTTGAAATTACAAGTATACAAACATGCTGAAGATTACTGTTATTGTAAAGACACACACTACGTGGAATCATTCAACAATTCCCTCCTACAGTACCATGACAAACGGATTGTATTTAATGAATGTTCTTACAAAATGGGAATCAATCTTTCGATTCTAGGCTGGAATGAGCATGTTGATAGGCCAATTACATCAAGGCAAACCATATTAAATTTTGAAGACATGAAAACACCTCGACAAAAGTTAGGGTCCTCTGTCCACAAAAGGAAAACATACATTTTTCGTGAATACATATGGGTTCTGTGGATGGAGCATATGTATACCAGCTAGATGAAAAAGTTGTGTATGAAATATTTATTACAAATTTTACATTTAACAAGATACCAGTGTCAGTGTTTATTATAGTGATTTATGTGTGACCATATTGAAAACAAACTGAAAATTTACTTCAGCAATGATAGCGGTGAGGTAGGACAATGGTGCTTTGTTTATACATGTGCTCCATGTATTGTTATCAGCTCTGTGTCTAAAATTAGATTGTAGTGTGTATCCAAGCCCTGGCAGCCTGCCCTTAACTCCTCCCTTCACACTAGTCACAGGCTAAAAATGCTGCGGTACACTGGTACCGCATGTTGGGGGTTTAAAACCAAATGGTACCGATTGTCCAATTATTGGTATATACATCGTATGCCTGCAATAGGCTTAACTGATTTATATACTTTTCTGTAGCAGACTGAAAGCCTGTGGCACCATTAGATAACTGAACATCAATTATACCTGGATCTTTCTATATAAGAAAGGAATAATGTTTGTTTGATGCATGTTTCTTTTCATTTTCTATATAAACTGTTTGATATAAACTTTGGAACGCATGTTGTTTTTAGTATCAGTAAGTTTGATAGAAGAGTATACAAAATATATACCTGAGAGACCGCTTCTTTTTCTTGGAGCGCTTTTTGGGTTTTGTTTCTTCATGTGATTCTGGAACAAAATTCAAGAAATTTACGCATTGATCAAACATCAGTTTAGCCGACTGGCAAGTTCCAGCTTTAATGTTTAACAGAACTTTTAATCCCGTACAATTTGAAATGTAGTTTTAAACGGATTGCATTTTTGATTTGATATAACTCTGATGTACGTGTATTTTAAGGTTTAATTTCAATTGTAAAAAAGTTTGCTGAAATATCAATCGATATGAGTATTTGACCTCATTTTATCTCGAGGGACAGAAGCATGAGGATGGAATTTACTATAGTCCAAGTCGCTTACTGGTAATTTCATATTAGTTGTTCTGAGTAGTATTATGAAAGAATAGAGAATTCAAATTATGCTAATACCTTGTTTTTCCTGGATCGGTTTACGGTCTGGCGCAGAGGACTGGCTGCAATTGTAATGAAAATTAACATAATATTATCACACCCTGTATATAAATGCTTTATTTTATATAAAGCAATGCGTCTTATTTTGCAATATATATATCCAAATGCTAATTAGAGAATGCAGAATCATCAAAACAAGATGTCCATTGGGCCTATATTGCTAACCTGGATATTTCAGTAATCATGGCAAAATACTATTTTCTAACATTATGAAATACCTACCAATCAAGTAGTTCAAACCAATCAAATCTTGTTATTGTTAAAAAAGAGAAGAGACAGGATTCTTAAGGTATTTTCGTTATTAAACTTATTGTGTCACTCACTCCAGATGCAGTAGAGCACTCATTAATACACTATTGAATCTCCTTTTGCTAACAATACTCAAGTCCTTACATCAAAATAACTCCAGGAATTCAGGACATGTAGCAATTTAAACAATTTACTTTACTTTCTGCTGCTAGGCCCGGTCCATTCGGCTCAAGACAAGTCCTTCGGGACAGTTGAGCTAATCTTATGTTTTGATTTATGTCAGTTTATACTCCGGACAATTAAGACATATTGAAAAAAATCTTAAATAAAAAAAAATCTTAAAAAAAAATAAAAATCTTTACCTATACATAGGATCAATTGCCATCGTTGCACCCCTGCTCTTTCGTGGATCGACATCAGCTGAAAGAAAGAAATAAGAACTTAGATAGCAGGTTTACATGATCTTATTTACTTGTTCGATTTTTTGCAATTGCTTTGTTTTCATTCTGCAGATTTACCATTTACCTCCCGAAATACTTTTAGCTAACTTTCAATTCTGTTA